>NC_135859.1:22880337-23017837 GCF_031162955.1 Sander vitreus
ACGTTGTAGAGTAACTATGAGCTGTCATCAAGAGGAATCAGATATGAACAACACCATACAGCCAAGAAAAAACGATCAGACAGAGTAAGAAAACAGAAATACTCTGCAGAGGTTCTGTCGTGAAGGCTGTTATTGTTTGGTTTGTAAGGATGTGATGCGATGGTCACAACACACAGAGATGTTATCTAGGTGGCCTGTGGGGAAAACTCTCCTGCTTTGGTTCGCTAAATCTGTTTAACAGACAAACAAGACACCTCCGCTCCGTTGCCTTTGTGGTTCGGCATGCTAAGCACACAGAGTGGACATCTTTCAATTCGCTGACTTCTCCTGCAGGGAAAGTGGAATTTATGTCTCTGCATTTATCAGGCGTGGTTAGCTTTTATAGCCCCTCAGTTATGGTTTCAAGGTTTGTGTTTTAGCTGTTACTGCACTGATATTGCTGCTAGTCTGGTAGAGTTAATGGGAAATGTTGTAAAACACAGAAAGGCTTGGTAAAATAGCCATGCATACACACACGCACGCTTGCCTGTGAAAACATAAAAATGAATGCGTACTGTACCCAAATCGTTGCACATGATGGGCGATGTTAATGCTATCTCAAAATAAATGAGTAATGTTTGTTAAGAAAAAGATTGTCGTTTTGTGAAAAGTAACACATCTGTCCATAACAATGCGATGAAATAGTAATATTCAAAAGTATTTTTCCATGTTTTGAATTTCCTCAGTCCAATTAGCCCTTGCGTATTTTAGTGAGTCAGTTCTGCTCTATACCTTAAAAAATAATAAAAATAATAATTAACACTGTAATTATTTTAGGTGAATAAGAGGCCATTTTAGTGGAAAAAATGGAATCAACATGCCATGACTATGCTATGATGGCATTTAAACTGTTGTATTATCCAGAATGACCTCTACACACTTGCACACAAATGCACAAATGCACATACAAATGCCTGGGCACATGTGTATGGAAAGAAGTCATAGAACAGAAGTGTGCATGCACCCATACAAACACTGACAACTGTGCAAACAGGCAAACATACAACACACATTTTACAAATCATCAGACACACACAGACACATTGTACTGCCGGCAGGCTGGCAGCCTCTCTAGGCAGAAACCAGGCGTTTGATGTCGTGCTGGGCTCATCCACTCTGCCTGGTCAAAAGTGTTTTTGTGTGTGTGTTTGTGGCTAAATCCACCTTGGCCACAGTTTGCCTCTCCATCTCCCCAGTGTGACAGCGCTGAAAAGAGCTTCTGTTTCGGGGCCAGCCTCATCCCACATTAATCAACACCGCTGCAAGGGCGAGGGGGAGGGAAGGAGAGGAGCAGAGGTGGAGGGAGACAGAGGGGGCAGGGAGGGCTCCCGCCCAAACCAGCAGCACCCCACGGTGTCTTCTGTTCTAACACCTTTCCTGCCTGGTTACCTCTTTATTTTTACCTCTGTCTGATTTTTTTTTATTTTTTTTGCAAACCTACCAATGTTCTCTCTTCATTAGCTTCATCTTGTTATCCGCCCCTCACCTTGTGTTGGTACTACAGTATCAACACAAACACATGCACACTTACACACAAATGCATATAGAAAAAAACACAGGCAGACACCTTGGCAGCCATGGCACAGTTCTTTCCCTGGACGCTACACACACAGCACCCAACTCCCTCTCGTCTTTTATTCATCCTCCCTCCCTTCTCCCCCCTCTCTCCTCCTCCCCTGCCAGCTTAATTCCTCTCCCCCTCCATTGCTTCCACCACTCCGCCATCTTTCCCTCTGTTGCTTTCTCCCTCTGTCACTCCCTTGCTGTGTTGTAATAATAAACACCCCATCCAGCTGGGCTGATATATGACTGGAGTCAGTTTCATCGCCTGTTGCCGGGTGAAGCGGGGGGAATCGGTAGGGAGGCTTGGAGGCAGTGGGTCCCAGGTGATGCATCCTCAACTTGATACTGGTGGACCGAGGTGTACTGGGAAATTTCATCTGTGCCAAGTCTTTGCATTTGAAATACGATTAATGCACACAGAGGGATTAATTGTAAGCAACAGGGTGAAAACCACACATGCCTTTCTGTACTACAGCTTTTCCAGAAGATTGACATAATGTTTATTACAATGAAAGGCAATAGCATAAAGTGTAGTCAGGCAGGACACATAATTAATCAAATTAATGTCATATTTGTGCAATGTTTGTTCACAATTCTCGTTTTAAAAGATCCATCATTTTAGAAGTTGAAGGGTCAGATAAATGAGGTTCTTCCTCTGTTGGTTAAAATAACACATTTCATTCAACAGCTGCAAAGACTCCAGTTTTATGCTCTCGTGTAAAAGGTGGCCAGGGAATGGGGTCATCCTCCCAGGGCTCAGAAACAGGTTGCGGAGAAATGGGCCATGACTATTAATCTCCCAGGGAGATGTGTCCTTGTTTAGTTTACACAACCGCTCCTGGCCCAGGTGTGAACTTGTGCACTTGACCTAGAGAAGGTTGTGCAGTTGGAAATATGGATTGCATACAAAACAAATGTGGGGGGATTCAACTCTGCTGCAAACTGTAGGACACCTATCTGAAAATGTATCAATATGTCAGGGTGTGTACAAAAAAATAATATATATTTTTTTTTTTCCTACTTTATTATGATTAATCTGTCTGTGGCTGCCTTTTCTGACACCAACAATTAGGACATATTCATGAACCAGGTAAACCACTAGGATTATTTTAGAATTGCTGCCATCACAGAAATTAGTTTTGCGTAACAAAATACTTTTCTATAAAAAACAAAACAAGGAAACACTTCCAAGCAAACTGTTAATAAGTGGGACACTGGCTCAGTTTACCCTAAGTTTGTCCTCAGTAAGATTTCACAAATCCCTCAGCAACGATAAATAAAGCCCATAAAAGAGTCTTCATAAAAACAACAGAGACACAGAAGCAGAATGGGTCCCTCACACTGAGTGCTGAAGCCGATGCTGAACCAATTATAACACTCCTGATGGGCATGTTATGGATCTACATTGTGTTTGTCTAATTCATTAGCATATAGCCTATGGAAAAGACAATTGAGCTGTTGTAGTAATTAATTCATCTAGATACACTGCACCCCAAGTCAAGGTTACTGTACATTTTTCTGCTAAGCTACAGTAGATCCCTACAGAATAGTGTGTTGTTAAGACAGCGCTGACGAAGTGTGACAGCACTACTGTTCTCTTCCTATTACTTTGAATTGTGCTTCTACAAAGCTGAAGTACTTTCTTTTTTGCAGCGAGTGGAGTTGACAGCATTATAAGTTTTGCCTGGTAAACAAGGTAAAAAAAAAAATCCACCTGGCTGATTAAACATCAAATTTCTTCATGGCAATGTTTAAACATATTGTGGTTCAGTACGGCAGTTTTATGGATTGCTATTGCCCATTTTCAAAATATTGGATGTTGCTTTGGACAAGGCTAACAGCATGCAAGTGAGCACTCGGCTGTTGTTTCTCCGCTCATGCCAACTTGACAGAAGACTGGAGTTGTACGTGTATCTACAGCCAGGCTGGGAGTGTCTTCCTCTGTTCAAAAGGCAGGAATAGATCAGTGACAGCCAGCCAAGCCTTGTAGACAGAGGTCACTGCCTCGGTGAAATCAACTGAGGAGATGGTGGGGTGGGAGTAGCTACTGTGGCGTTAGAGATATGTGAGTGTGTGTTTGTGATGTGTCAGAAGAGGAGGGACTGTTTGTGTTAGGTAGCTGACACAGAAGCTGCTGACGTTTCTAGCTTAACTGAGTTGCCCTGTTGCTCTGTACACCCAGACGCTGTGATTCAGTGGATGCACCTGACCTTCAGCCACTCACGTTCCTTATGATTAACTTAACCTAATCTATAATTACAGTCTCCCCTGTCTAATAACAATAAATATCTTCAAACCAGCATGCCTTTATATATTATCCTCCTATATTTTCTGAAGAACCAGAAGGAATGAGAAATCGAGAAATGTGCTGCTGCTGGTGGTTCTGTGTTTGTTGTAAAAGGTCACTTGTAATTTTCTCTGCCAAATCAGCCTCAACAATTTCTCTGGCAGGCTTTTCTAGCATTGCGCCGAAGTGTGTGACCTTTTTAGTGGGCAGATGATAACCGTTTCCACCGAGACAGGAATAGAAAACAAAATGACCTGTTTAGAGACCAGAAAGGGCGGCATAAGCAGTTTGCAGCCTTGGCAAGCTACGCTCCTCTTTGTCAAGAGAGAGGTAAAAAGTGAGGATGCGAGGAAGTAGAGTAAGAGAGAGATAGAAACAGAGATAGAGAAGAAAAATTACTATGTATTGTGAACTCCCGAGGCAAACAATGTGTTCAGTAATGTTGCCTGACCTCAGCCTCTGGCCAGTGCAGTAGGCCATGGCTTTTCTTCCCCTTATGTGTGTGTTTGTGTGTATCTCCCGTCTTGAGTCGGGGTAAGATAGCGTCCTAAGGCGTGCTTGGGAACACAAGCCAACCCATGGTGGAATGATAGTGACCTTTCACCCACATCTGATCCGCCGCCATGCCCTGCCAATCACACTGCAACCAAACTGGGCGCAAAACAAGAATATCTTCTTTAAATTCCAATTCACAGAGATCATCCCACTAAGCCATAAACTACACCAGTAGTGCTTCTTAAACAATGGACGTGGCCTCAAAATAGCTAATGAAAATGGGACTACTGAGTGACTAAAATTAGCTATAAATTTGGATAAACTGCAGTACACTCCCAGTGCTAAGAAAATACATATTTTACATTGTCTAGGTGCCAAATTAAAACTAGTATCTCTCCTGAAATATACCAAATCAGGGAACAAGTCTTGCCCAAGGAAAAGCTCTGAACACAAGACAAAGTTGAGGCTGCAAAATATATGACTACTGTATGATATACTATTTAAAAACAACTGTGGTTTAGTAAAAAATAAATATCATGTTCCCCGCTCAGGGCCATGCGCTCACCCATTTTTACTCTGCACATTTATTTTCTCTTCACAGCAAAAGCACAAACTTTAGAAAGCAGGACAGAGGAAAGCCCAGCAGTATGGTTAAAGATCTGTCTTGAGGGTTGTTAAAACTCAGCGGTAACACCAGAACAGTTGAAGAATAAAGGATGGCAGGGGGAAGCAAACCACATCCACCCATGCTGTGGAACATGTTGCTGTGGAAAATGTCAGTTTTTGTTAATCTCCCTCCATGACAGGTTTCCAGATACCCCCAGATGGGCTGCTTTGACAGCTCTCAGAACAACACTAAAGTGGCATCCACAGGACATCAGTTTAGGTCAGAGTTAGATGGACACACTCCACGGCTGGGCACAGCTTTTTGGGACTATTTTATTATCACTCACCACATTTCTCCAGTTTAACGCAGTTTTTTTTTTTTTTTTTAGCATTGCTTTCAGATTGTCATTTTGACATTTGAGCTTTTTTCTCATTTTCCTCCTCTAGATCTTTTCCTCCAACTGGGAACCAACATTTCCTGTCTTAGTTGTATTTCAAGTCCATTGTTTTGTTTGACAACTCTACATTGTCTGACCCATTGTGACCTTTCACCTCATTTGTGACCCTAGATGGACACCCTAGAGGCTGTGGGAGAGGATATCAGTGGGATGGCACGTTGCCCATATGACGCCAAGCACGCCAATGTTGCCCTCTTTGCTGGTAAGATGAAATGCATCTGTATATGTCAAATTAACAATGTACTTATCTGTAGTTAAAGTACTTGATTACGTTTTTCATCATTTTCAATTCCTTTTTTTTTTGGCTTAACATGAGAGAAACTCATACAAAGTTTCCATGAGGTGAAAATAGATTAACTATGTGTGATAGTACTCACTGACTGCCATGAGGCAAAAACATTAATCCTAATTTTCTCATATCTGCACTTATTAAACATTGGAATATGTTTGAGCTAGATAGGAAAGTTGAGTCTATTTCAGTAGGAGGATTAGTTGCGGTTGTATTTAATATTGTTGTTGATACCCTGCGGTTTATTCTAATGGCAATACTCTGACAACATGTGAAGAATGAAAGCCAATCTGTGCTACATGCGCTCGAGTAAATCATCAACTTGAGGCCACAATTCCTGACACTCTGCGTCAGGAATTCGCTGCTTTATAGAGCCCTTTGGAAACACATCAATAGTTCTGTGGTAACAGCAAAAACAGAATCATCTTTCTCTCATTTTTATTGCGCTTTTCTGCTGTCCTCTTTGTCTCTCGTTCACTTTCTTTCAAAATTCACAAGATTAAAAATAAGTCACAAACTGATGGGACCAGAATGAGTCAGCTTTCCGTTGGCAGGGTGAGATTCTTCCAAAGGCTGCTAAAGACATCCAGTCCCCATTCATATTTGCTGTGAACCGATTTATGGCAGTATTGATGAGCTGTCCCTGCCTGTTTAAAGCCGAGGAGGAGAGTAAACGCCTAGCTTGACCAGTTAATGTGGAGCAGAGCTGCTTGGAAGGAGCTGGAAGCTCTGAGTAATCAAGAGGGTTCCTCTGACTGCTATCCTTTCAATTATGTAGTTTGAGTTTCCACTGTGGTTATAGCCAAGGCAGGCTTAGGTCATGCTGGTGGTGGTTTGTGTTTGTGGAGCATGTGTGTGTATGTGCGTCCGTGTAAATGTGTGTTTCTGTGGGACTCTAAGAATGTACAGTATATGTGAATGCAGGGCTTTAGTGTTTGTTGGTGCTTTTGAAGTGTGTTTGAGCAATTACAAATGTGCAACATGTTTAAGTGTGTTTACCGACTTGTTTGTAGTCTCTTCGGTTTGAGTGATTCATTCATTTTGCAGGTCTGAGCCATCTGAAACGTGTTTGTGTGTCCAGCCAGAGAGAGCATGCATCTCTTAGTGGCTTTATGTGTTTTTCTTTTCACTGAACTTTACTCTCTTCACCTTTTTCTCTTCCTTTATGGCTCTCCTTTATTCTCTCTTCATTCTTCTGCCGTCTCCATCTTCACTTTTTCCTCTGATTGCTCTTTCCGTCTCTGTGTTCCCTCGCCAGATGGCAAGCTGTACTCGGCCACTGTAACAGACTTTCTAGCGATCGATGCGGTCATCTATCGTAGCCTTGGAGACAGCCCAACTCTGCGCACTGTCAAACACGACTCCAAATGGCTGAAAGGTGAGTGGGGGACACAAAAACAAAGTCTCTGAGGTTGGAAAGCACCATGCTGACTGACAAGTTAGAAAACAAACTTGTGTTTTGTAATGCATGCTTGACCATGTGTTTGTGATTTATGATGTGTGTATGTGTGCCTATGTGTATGAGTCTAGGTATGAAGAGCAGGAGCACTTACTGTATGCTAATGCTGCACGCTCTGTTTGACACAGTCATTTTGCCAACCTGCAGTGGTAGAGTTGATGTAGCCAGGAAATTGCTCTGCCCTGGGGGAAAACAAGCACAAGTCCAACCTGTCAACACTAAATAGAGAGATCCCTCGTTCCTTGCATGCAAATTTTTTTTGCTGATATGATAGATGATAGATTGAGGCACTCAAGGCTCACAGTCGGTGCTTTTCTGCATAATATGACAGATATTCCGGCTGTTTACTGTGAAATATGGTGTCAGAACTGTTTTGTCACAGTAAAAACGTCACTTTGACTCATATTTTCTTTTCCTGTTATAGAGCCCTACTTTGTCCAGGCAGTCGATTACGGGGACTTCATCTACTTCTTCTTTCGGGAAATTGCTATGGAATACAACACAATGGGAAAGGTAAGCATGGGCCGTATTCTTCTGCTATTCTTTGAACCGTAATCAGAGGTGGCTTCCTATTTACCGGGAGAATTGGGAAGTGTCTGAGGAAACTAACAGGATATGGGTGTATCACATAACTGGAAGGAGGCTTTCAGGAGCTGTAAAGTGGCCAAACATGTTCAGCAATAGACAAACACTGGGCAGGATGCAAGACCTAAAATAGATCCAAAAAGAAAAATCTGTGGATGTCTGGAGATCCCATTTTGAAGTCTAAATATACCACTTGAATTGCACGTCCGCGTCCATCCTGGCAATGGTCCCATTTGACATATTGTCTTACTGTGTTCTTAGAGGAATTCCAACAAAACGTGTGTCTGGGAAACTAGGGGTATAAAAGGAATGGTTGAAGAAGGTATTACAGTAACAGTGAAATGTTTCTATTAATCTTCTCAATTCAGTTTTGGACTCTGCCCTGGAGAGTTTAATCTGATACCAGGTAGGAGAAAATCTGTTATGGAAATGAATCGCTCAATTTGTATTCTTCAGTAATAAATGGAAACACACAAGAGAGGGTGAGAAAAGAGAGGGACCAAGAACCGAGCGGAGGTAACAAGAAACCCAGAAATAATGGATTCGCTGCCAGAAGTGACAAACGTGTGTTATACAGAGCACGAATACAGATCAGGCCTCTCAATCTGCTGGGTGTTTTGAAAGCAATGTCAGTATAATTATGTGTGTGGTTGTAGAACTGATGGTGCAGAGAGCAATTTAACATTTAGTGAATGATATCTCTTCATTATTACAAAGTAAATTGGCCTTCCCTGACAATGTAAGCAGTCGTTTGTGCTTTGTGGCAAATTGATCAATCTGCTGTGGCAGGTTTGTGTTTGCTTTAGTTTTAATGTCGGACTGTTACATTGTTATCTGGAAAACGCAGACAGATAAATATTTCATTACACAAGTGAATTAACAAGACTAGATTTGTGTGTGTATGTGTGTGTGTGTGTGTGTGTGTGTGTGTGTGTGTGTGTGTGTGTGTGTGTGTGTGTGTGTGTGCAGGTAACACACAGATAAGCCAGTGTTCGGCTATTGAGTAGAAATGTGTGAAACTGGTATATGTAAAGCAGACGAAATACCACATTCTTACATGTTCTGTGTAATACATTATCTGTCATCTGAATGCTCTATAATCTCACAGTGAACAGGCCCATGTAGGTGTGTGTGTTTGACAAAGTGTGAGAGAATGAATATGTGTGTTTTCTGTGCTTTTCTGCATGTATTTTACATTGGTCATAATGTACGCATGGGTAAGGGTGTGTTTTTGTGTGGTTGTCTGCAGTCGTATGTGTGTAGAGATCTGGTTTAAATGCATGTTCGCTCCCATTCCCACTGTTTACTGTTGTGCACAATTTCAGGTCAGCGATAGATTTATTGCTGTTAAGTATAGTGTGACAACAACTAATTACAATACTGACTGTGTGATCTTACGGCAGAGATGTAATTACACCACCGGCTCCTATTTGAAGCTGTATTTAAAATTTTCTGTTGCCAGGTGCTGACTTTAACAGCATATCTAACACACCAATTTACTTTTATGTGTCTTTAATTTGCTATGAAGTGATGAAATGTTGGCAATTTTTGGCATTCAAGCAACCAAAGAGGGCCTATGGTATGGTTCAAAGTTTATTCTTGACTTTGGAAATAGCAGTTGAGGAAACAATCTCACCTCCAGGTACAGTTAGTAGCTGTTAGGAGCTTTCGATTACATCAAATGATTTGCATTATAAGTAGGAGTTTGCCCAGTTGTCATGGAAATATTGTTGAAAATAAAACATTTAGAGTTAAGTGTGTTGAACATTTTATATAGGAAATAATGTTGTTATTATACTTACAACGTAAAATTAGAAGAGGATCTTCCGATGCAAATAAGGAATTATGTTATATCCAAAAGATGACAAAATGTCAAAAAAGTGAATGCATTGGTCACAGTTTTGTTAAACCAACTTCTGGCTTAAAAAGGGGAACTCCAATTGTACGTATCAAAGTCTGTTTATAGGTCTTGGGGAGTAACTTTACTATCTGCTCCAGAGGGAGCTAAGCGAAAGTAATGTAATGTAATGTTACTTGAGGCACCTTCGGTTGGGGTTAAAGACTACTGTACAAGTTTGAAAATGTATACAAAATTCTGTGGCGTAGAGTTGGAAAGCAGCGAGATCACCAGATCTCTATAGTCCGCTCCTTATCGCTGCTTGAGGCTAGTAGCCGCTACTAGCACAACACATTTGAATCTCCAACTGAACTGCTGTCGAGTTGCATTGTGGGTAATATAGGTGTCAGGTTTGACAAGGAAGAAGAATGCATGGAATAAAAAAGACGATATTTTTGGTTCTGCCGTGTCAATTTTGATCTGTTTTTTAACTAAATCGGTGGAATACGCTTTTGATGGACTGCTCAACAATTAGACTGAGACTGCAGAAGTGATATAGGGACTGTTGATGTAAAATCCAGAGTTATTCAAATGTAACTTTTCAACTGTGTGTGTGTCTCCGTCAGGTGGTGTTTCCTCGGGTGGCCAGGGTTTGTAAGATCGACCGAGGCGGCTCGCCCCGGGTCCTAGAGAAGCAGTGGACCTCATTTCTCAAGTCTCGCCTGAACTGCTCCATTCCCGGTGACTCCCACTTCTACTTCAACATCCTGCAGGCTGTGACAGATGTCATCCACATCAACGGGAGGGATGTAGTGATGGCAACCTTCTCCACTCCTTACAACAGGTACCCCGAGGAACAGGAAACAAAATAAGGCATTAGGAAATCAACAGCATGTATCACACCTTAAGAGGTTTGAAGGTAGCAACGGATGGAAGTGATTTATTGAGCTTATTTTATTTAGCTATATTCTTTTCACTTGTCTCAATTGAGTTCATGTGTGTCAACAACTGTTTTGCACTTTACATTTATTAACTCAATCATATTTCTCTCAATTGCCCTCAATTCATCAACATTATGACAGTCTGACCTTTGTTAATGTTAGTAGCGTGTGCCCCTGCTGTGCCTCTTGGCAACATGTAATTCCTGAGACTACTGGGTCAACATTTACATCTTCTGTCAAAACAGTTTGTGCCCTTTTGACATGCAGGTGTTTAATCTTATTTTCCCCTTTTACAATTCATACTCAGAACTGCTTTCATATTCATGGAGAGGGTGAGTTGTTATCTAAATTGAAAATTACCACAAAGCCATAAAGCTTGGCTGATAGCTGGCACATATTGTAATTTTCCATTTTATGGCTGCTTTTTAGCAGATAAGACAATTGCTTGTGACAATGCAATTGAGCATGGTTAATGGACATTAAAACCCAATGAAGCAGTGCCTCCGAAAATTTCTAGAAGCGCCGGTTTTGATCCTGGCTTTAATTTTCCATTTCATAGTCACAGGGTGAAATAAGAAGGAGAACATCCAGACTGAAGGCAGCACTCAGGGTTTGTGTCATTTAATTGTCTGTCTGGCTGTGATGCTGCCTGGCCCAGTCACTTGCTAACTGGCTGGCTGGCTCACCCTCTATCTGTCTTTTAAGCAGCCCGATATAAACAGACATATGACTGTTTAACTTTCTGAACATATCCAATAGAGTGGGTAATTACTGTAATGTAGTAGCTAAGCCAAAAATTAACAACTCTCTGACTTTGCTCTCTATAATACCGCCCTTGTGTATTCTGTCTCCCTGATGTCTACATGAGTTTAACCCATGATGCAACAGCAAGAAAATCCAGCCAGCTGATAGAGATTTCTCTTCTAAAAGAATAAAGAATTCCTAGTTCCAATTCTATTTTATAGGAGCAGCTGCATGAAAAATAGAAATGTGACTCAGCAATCTGTTATGCATTGATTCCACACAAATGGAAAGAAGCCAGTGAGTCTGCTGCTATCACAAGATGGGTGTTTTCCCCCTTAAATAAAAGGCAGTAATAAGATAATCAGTTGTCTGTAATTCTTGCTCAACAGTGGACTTGTGATGAACTTTGATGCCTTGAGGCTTTTGGGGAAACCCAGTCTTGGAGGGCGGTGTTGGGAATGTGTGTCCTCATGAGGCTTGGCAGGTGCCGACACTGTAGCTCATAGACTATTAAATGCAATAACACTGCATATTTGCACTGATATAATAGCATCCACACTAATCAGTACAGATAGATATAAGAATGATTGCTACTTGAATTAGAACAATTAACCAATGCTACAAAATAAATGAAGGAAATTGCAATGTATGTTTGAACATGTGAGGGAAGTGAGGATAAATAATTTGTAACCTCTTATTTTTCTTATCTGGCAAAACCTCGAAAACATGGCAAACTTGACTGTATCACCCAGTGTAAACATGCAACAGCTAAAATGAGCCATCCTTGAGGGATTTAGCCTCTTCTGAAAGGGGATTGGAAATCCATGTTTCTGTCTCTTGGTTATAGTCCAAACTTGGCAAGGTGTTTCTTTGATATGTTCAGTTGAGAGGATTGTTTATGTGAGGTTTTGTGTGTGTGTGTGTGTGTGTGTGTGTGTGTGTGTGTGTGTGTGTGTGTGTGTGTGTGTGTGTGTGTGTGTATCGTGGCAGTATTCCAGGCTCAGCGGTGTGTGCCTATGACATGGCGGAGGTGGCCAACACATTCACAGGGCGTTTCAAAGAGCAGAAATCCCCAGACTCCACCTGGACGCCTTTTCCTGAAGACAAGGTTCCAAAGCCAAGGTACAACAGCAGTTAATTAAACACAACACACACACACACACACACACACACACACAAACACATTTAGATTTTTTAATGTCACAACATTTTTAACTCATCTTGCGTAATTTTTCAATACATCCCTACCAGTGCCAGAATTGGACCAAAAAAGGTGCCAGTACCCTAATTCAGCAGTTGCATGACATAATCATTGCATGTGTCTTGGATATATTTATATTCATACATATATCTTGTAGGGGTGACCCCGACTAGTCGACTATTCGACAATTCGATGTAAAGAGCCTGATGACCAAGGCCAGTTGTCGCAGTGTCTGAAAATGTGGTTATGAAACATAGGATCATTCCATTCAGGCTATATGGGGGTGCTGAATGTCTGATTTTACATATAATTTTCCCCATGATATATAGTTTGGTATAAATACCAGTTATAGACTGTATATACTGTGTATGATATCAGCCTATTAATAATACTGTTAATAACAATTAGAAGTAAGGGTACTGTGGACATGAATCAGAAGTGCCAGTACTCAGTAATGGTGAGTACTGGCCCATTTCAGGCACTGATCCCTACTTTTTTCACTAAGGGATTACACATCCTATATGTCACATTGCGTTACAGCGACATACTGTATGCACTTATACCACCTCTTTTCACAGTTGCACCCCCTAACCCATTACCTCACCTCTCCCCCACACGCAGCTGCATCAAAGAAGGGTTCAGTATCAGCAAATGAAACATGAGATCATTTTACAGATGGCTGGCTAATTCCACAAATGCACCAGCCTGATCAATCTCCCATCTTTTGCTTGCTAATTAGCGCGCTAAGAGCTGCTCTTCTATCCTCCAGAAAAAAAAACAGATTTACTACAAAGATCTGGGCCTCGATAATTGTTGGTACCCTGTGTGTCTGTGTGTGTGTGTGTGTGTGTGTGTGTGTGTGTGTGTGTGTGTGTGTGTGTGTGTGTGTGTGTGTGTGTGTGTGTGTTCCCATATGGCTGAGAAGGCGGTTCCTCACCAAAAGAGAGGCTGTACTGTACTCTGTGCATTCATCTGTGTATATGTGTGAATTGCCTCAATTAGCATTTAATTACCTGTTTATGTTCAACAAGGTCAGACGTTGCAAAGATCAGATATACCTGCTGTTTTTTTCTGCAGTGATTTATGTGATTGACTTAATTTCTCATCCACTGGTGCGTTCAGACCTTTTATCTGCAGGCAAACAGACAGAGAGTTGTAACAATGCCACCTAGGTCTGGCCACACAGCAGACTGTTCTTCCATGTGTTAGACTCTCATACCAAATCATTTACAGATTTTCGTATCTAAGATATGTCTGTTTCCGTTCTGTTCTCCATATGTCCGCTGACATAAATGTAGCTACAGCAAAGAAAATGTTATAGCACTGGCTGTTACTTCCTCTCTCTCTCTCTCCCTTTTTTTCAAGTGACAAATGGTTCTGCAAATGTTATCCCTTAATTTAACAATATCAATTTGGAGGTTATTAGCAGCAGATGACTTGAACTCATCTGTTCAGGGGAATTTTTATATACTTTGTTTGGAGGGGGAGCGCACCTTGAATAGTTAATGCACCTCACTTCTCTCGCAGCATCATCTGTTTTTATAAAAACTAACCAAACTACATTTTTCTTTGGAATGCTGTCCTTTCCCTGTGTAGACATGATAGAGAGAGATATAGGAATGCACAGAATGGCTGAATGATTTGTCTTCATTACTGGATTCCCTTTATACTCATGCCTACCAATACTTTAATAAAAGATACATTTCTCTTGAGTGCACACATATATTTGAAAGTGTCAGACATTCAGTGGCCAGCTGGCTAATATTTCTAGGACCGGGTGTGGATTATGTGGTGTGGCAGGGTATCAAAGACCACGCAGTAAAGGGGTTTTACAAGCACTCAGAGGTGAGATGCCTGCAAAAGGGATATGCTATCAAAAGCAGCTTCTCTTTTACAAGCAGCTCACCAATTCCCTGTAAAAGGATCAGATAGATAGAATGTCTCAGTGCTTTACCCCAAGTCCAGAGAAAAGAAGACATATTGTGTCCTCTGCTCTGACCAAAGCCTTTTGGCATGAGAGTTTAATAATTTAAGGCTGCACTCTCATTGATTTTAGGGAAGTAGAACTTTCTGTCTTCTATTGGAGCTCTGGCTGTGAAAAATTGCTCATTCCCTTAGAGTCAACGTAGAGTTCTTTTTCCTCCTTCTACTCCCTCATCCCTCCTCCTCATCGCCTTCTTCTTCCTCCTCTCCATTTGCAGGCCTGGCACATGTGCCGGTACTCCATCCATGGAGAGGTACAAGGTATCCAATGAGTTCCCCGACGACACACTCAACTTCATCAAGATGCATCCTCTGATGGACGAGGCCGTGCCCTCCATAGCCAACAGGCCCTGGTTCCTCAAGACCATGGTCCGGTAAGTAATAGACACTCCAAAGACGGTCGTCATCAGAGGTCTATGAGCCTCTTCAGCCCAGGACAATAATTACATGAAGTGCTGCTCTGAGAGTCAGGCTCATTAAAACACAGTGGTACTCCACCACAAACCAGCCACTGACCTATTTTCGCTGTAGAGGAAACACTGATCTACACTTCACTATTTCTCTCCCAGAGTGACGAATGATGATGATGATGATGATGAAAGTAAACTATTGGAATTCTCACTGGTGTTTGGCTTGATGTATTAGGTCATGTTATATGTATACACATATAAGCCCTTATTAAGTAAATGATTTCAGCTATGTTTGAATCCTCTGAGGATATTTCAAAAATGTTTTTGTCCTGGGGTTGGCTTTTCTTCTGAGTTTCTGGAGTTGAGCCCATTTCTTAAAAGCCAGTGCACTGTGGCTGATGCTGTTTGATCATAAAGGTCTGTCTGGCTTCTACACTACGCAGAGACATTTCAGCCAACCTCTTGGGGAATAAAAATGAACACCACCATTCCATCTGCAAGGCAAAACTAGCTGACAGAGCATTTGGTAAAAGTAAAAATGTAGCTTTTAATTTGGACCTGGTTCTGAATTGCAGCTGGTCAAGATTTAAGGTTAGGACTGCTTGCCAGACCGTTGACAGGCCTCAGTGGTGGTAACATCACTTTAAAGATGAGCTACATAAAGAATTCTTCATAGGTTTTACAAATGATTTGCATCATATCACATCATGCTGCTACTTTCCTGAGGTATGACCTACATACTGCGCTGGCTTAGTCAGGTTATGAACAGCTTTCATCAAGGTTATCCCTACCACTCCCATTGGTGCACTATATCATACTATACTATATTTTATTATGAATAGCACATTGTTTCTGTTGTTACATAATCAGCAATCAGACCATTTCATTTGATTTGAAATGACACCACAGTGAGCAGAGCCTTGCATTCAATTCAGACGCAGTAGTTAAAAGCATTATGTAAGCTCAAAAAGCATCATGAAGGCATAAAGGGTGGAAGAGGAGTGAGGTCTTTTATAGTATGTGTCACAGTCTCAATGTACTGTAATACCATTCTTGAGCTGAAGTCAACTGGAAACAAAATCAGTAATAGGGTTTGATTTCTTGTTACACCCTGGAGAGGACAACCCAATATCCAGCAAAAGCTGCAAATTTAAAAAAGCTTTTCAGTCCCGAGACATGCTGTGCTGTGGCAGAGACCTCAGATGTCTGGACACAATGAATCCTCTTGAGATTTGTATTATCCTGAATAGGAAAGACAGTGAATGTGTTAGTTGTTGAGATTGTATTATTTCGCTAAGATCAAATCCCATTGACACAGTCTTGGGAGCTTCTGTTATGCTTGAATAGGTCTAAACCACAATAGACCTTCAGATTGCTGTTATTTTTGATTAGATAAAGCCAGTGACACAGAGCATTTTAAGAGATATTTAAAGAAAACAGAAGGGGAGATGGGATAAGAGGATTTTCCTTGTTGTTTTAATGGGCTCATGGATAGATTGACATCCATCACATTCTAAATAAATTTGGGACCTTTTCACCCATTTTCACAAAGAGAACAGTCAATAATCATCAACAAGGGTAAAAGTGGACCTCCTAGATTTCTTTATAAGCTCTCATTTTTAATCTTTATATCCCATCTCCTTCAATTAAAAAATCATGAAAACAAGCATTTGCATAAAACACACTGATGTGCAGATATGTACCTTTTTGATAACTTTAAGAGGTCCTTGGCCCTGAACCTACAAAGTAATTGAGAGATAAATACCGTCATCTGTGATGCAATGAAATCAGACGCTAAAAGTAAATAGCCTCAAGAGGTATTTCTTAAAACCTGTTCTTGTTATCTGGTCACAAATAACACCAATAAGCACAATATGGCACCGATCCAAAACACACTGACTGGCAGGTGTCTAATTTGCTAACTTGAATCAACTTGGTACGTTTATTTTTTTATTTTTTATTATTGTAAGTAATTAAATGAACATTGAGTTTCAGCCACCTGCTGCTGAGCCAAACTGTGTGATCAGCAGCTGTCAATTAGAAAAGAAAGTAGAGCTTGTAACTGTTGTCTGTTGCTTTTGTAATGTTTTTTTTAGAACGACCTGACATGCCCTATGGCAATGTAATTGAGTTTTTAATGAAATAACAATCAATTAATGAGATTATTAGGACTGTGTAATCTCCTGCTGTTCCTTATTCTCTTTTAGACATCTGACATTAATGATGGAAGTGATTGATTGATTATATAATCATTATTTGGGAAATTATATTCACCTATTTTTGTTGTTTTTATTTCTTTATTTTTCTAGTTGCTAGTATCTTTTTATGGATGCAATTTTTTATCTCACAAGTTATTGAATGGGGTCCATTTGAAAAAGCACTGTACTGGGATAGAGTTCATAGGTGTCCGTCATCACCATCTGATGCTCTTATTATGGGCAAACTGACAATTGACTGATTGGTTGATTTATTTCACTTGGTGTTCCTTCTTCCAGGTATCGTCTGACCCACATTGTGGTGGACAATGAGGCCGGTCCCCATAAGAACCACACAGTGGTCTTCCTGGGATCTGAGAAAGGCATCATTGTCAAGTTCCTGGCCAACATGAACAGCGGTTTCCTCAATGATAGCCTTTTTCTGGAGGAGCTCAACGTCTACAACCCTGACAAGTATGTAGCTCTGTGTACAGTGCATGTGTATGTGTGAGACAGATGGATAGAAATAGAGAAACACATGGATACAGTTGCTACAAACAAGGGAAAGTCAGTTATTGCATATTTGTGTGTTATAGAGAGAGCGTGCGTGTGTTTCCAACCATCTCCAGACTCAGCCAACCCACCAACCCAGCTCCATCAGTACCAGTCAATTCCCCCAACCCAAGCTATGTAGTGAAGCCAGCACGCCAGATGGCTACTCTATCATTTAAAATAGTTTTATCAGGTTACACTCTGCCCAACCACAGCTACTAAATTAAAGATATTGACCCTCAGACTCTGGATAATGTAGCGCTGTGGTTCCCAACCTCAGTGGAGCCCAGCTCCTCCAAAATGTTGGCTGATTAAAGAAAGAAACACACACACACACACACACTCACAGAGGTCTGTGTTTGTCTTCAGAGCCAGCCTGGAATCTCTTGCTAATACATTACACGGCTGTTGGTGCATGTATGAATGTGAGTGTGTTCATGAGCGCGTGTGAGCTGGGTACGGTGGGGTAGTCAAGTTAAGCATTGTTGTGTATTTGGAATAGAAGTGAATAAGGAAAAATCCGCCACATTAAGACCCTGCCAAAGCAAATATTTAGTTGAGGGGTAATAGATGAGGGGAAACGAATGGCAGCACAAACAGAGGAGGGAGAAAGAACAGAGGAGAGAGGCCCAGAGAGGAGAGATGGAAAGAAGCACAGCGGAGAGTGTGTTATTGTGTTAGACAGCTGAGAAGAAGAAGTGAAGGAGAGCTAGGACTTGACAGGAGGGCTTTCAAGGTTACCACTGTTTGTTATCCAACATGATGCGGCCATGTGACGAGCTGTATGGAGGCCTTGAAGGGCAGGCCCTGCCTTCTCTCCTCTCCCGTCGCTGTGTCTTCTTCTTGCCTCCTCCCTGTGTCTTCTCTTCTCTGTCTCTATGGCTGGGGCCAAGCATTCGTCGGCTGCTGGCCATCTGGCTTTAGTCGCATACAGTAAATGACTTTGCCCGCGTCTGCTTCCCTGCCTGCCCAATTGTCGTGCATTACCCAGTGTAGATGGACTCTAAGCCCTAATTGAGAGCGTTAATGCGGGACCAGAGCAGTGCGAAGAGGAGATTAAATCCCGAGAGCTGGATGGTGGGATGGAGAGGGGAATGGATGGAGAGAAGGGACAGAAAGCTTGACACACCCAGAGGGATTAGAGTGAGTGCTCCTAGCGGGCAAGTAGACAAAGAAGACTAGCAGGGATGGAGGAATGGAAGACTGGTGGAGTTGGGTGGGAGGAGGGGGTTATGTTAGTGTTAGTGGGTTTTACAGTTAAGTGCAGTGTTGTTGCTGACTGCTCACAGTGCCCATCTGTCTGTTTATCTGTTGTATCTGTATCATCCCTTTCTTTATCTCTCTTTATCTCCCACTCTCTTCCTGACCCCGTGTTCTCGAGTCCAGCATTATCTCTGTTCTCCCTGACCTCGCAGTTTGTCTCTCTGCCACATCTTAATCTTCCTATTTTTCTTCTTGAACTGTTTAATCTTATTTTATGGCCTTTTTTCATCTCTCCTCACTAACTTCTTTTGTTTCTTTTTTTCTTCTAAATAACCAGATAGTTGAAGGAACTACTGAATAATCCAGGTTGTATCCTTCTTTTCTCTCTCTTCTAGGTGCAGTATAGATGGTGTGGACGACAAGCGCATCATTGGCATGCAGATAGACAGCAAAAGTCACGCTTTGTGGGTCGCTTTTTCGTCCTGTGTGGTTAAAGTGCCGCTGTCTCGCTGTGAAAGACACGGAAGATGCAAGAAGTAAGTTTGATGCACATAAAATCATACATTCACAAACTGTCAAATGGTTTTGACAACATTATTCCAGTTTACAATATGATGAGGGACTGATGGTGTGTGTGTGTGTGTGTGTGTGTGTGTGTGTGTGTGTGTGTGTGTGTGTGTGTGTGTGTGTGTGTGTGTGTGTGTGTGTGTGTGTGTGTGTGTCACATCCAGGTCTTGTATAGCCTCCAGAGACCCATACTGTGGTTGGGTGTCAGAAGGAGCCTGCAAACAGGTGGTTGGCAACACCAAGTAAGTAACATGTTGGTTGACGCAATCACTATATAGGCTTTTTTCATGGAGAGAGACATTTTGACATGTCACAGTACGAAAAGCACGTGATTATTAGAATGATGGCTGTATTCTATGCATGGTTTTTGCTGTAACTGTTGTTTAATATCCAGGAGACTCCAGTGATTCTATGAACATTGAGGATTTCATCAAGATAATGGAGCCTATCTTGCACCTGGCGCAGCGCAAAGCCTGACGCAAGTGTCTTTGCTAGTTTAAGACCGATGCAGTTGTCAATTTCCCATCCAGCGCCCGCGTCGTTTAAATAGCAAATGCACCTGCGCCCATCTGTGCGCTCATGGGCGTGCTGGTCTTACAGGGAGGTGTGTTCAGGTGCATTCTTGGCGTATTGCTATCTTGAGGCAGCGGGAAGTGTTTGCGCCAATGACCAACAAAAAACCTGGTCTAAAAATATTTCATTGTTATTTTAACAGCAAATTAGTAAAATGAGCCTGGGCTTATGCACAGTGCGCACACACTATGCTTGTTACACACACACAGGGAAACGCAGCAGCACATGAAAAAGATTACAAATAAAAATATTACGGTGCAAATCCGCAAACATAATAGCAATGCGCCAAGGTACAAATGTGCCTGGCTTTTAAAGGGAATGGGAGATTACACTCTGATTGGTTTATTGCATGTTACGCCCCAAACACACCTATGAATTAATGAAGACAATAAGTACAACCCTTTTGAACCATGCGCCCGTGCACGGACCCTTTTTTCCACCTTCAAACTAGCAAAAGTGGATTTGGACACACCTGCGCCATGCGCTTCACGTCGTGCACTTAGATCATTAAAATAGGGCCCAATACCTTTAATAATATAATACCTTTAATGAATAGTAAAATCTGTGGAATTATACATTATGTCGCTTCTAAAGTCAATGTTCGTCCCTTAAAGTCTGCATTAATGGTGAAATATCTTACAGTTACAATACAGTAAAACATTGTGTTACTTGCATGTGTACAGCTGACAGAAGTAATTAATGATTTGTTGATTTTAAAAAGCCTGACGCACTTGTGTTTTCAAGCAACTTTTTAAAAACCATGTCCCACCCTCTCTGTCATGCCTGGTGGCATTCCTTTCAAGATTTGTCGTGTCTGTGATCTTTCTAATTTTATGGTGTGTAAGTGCAATTTCCTCCAGCTGAAAGGGCCATTGGAAGGATGAATGGAAGGAAAGTGTTGTTTGCCCCAGGCTCGGGGTTGGGTACGCAGGGCTGGGGAAAGCTCGATGGTCGCGGTAACTATAATTTGTGGCTGTAGTTATGACACAGAACCAGATTATGCTTTCTGAACAAACAGCATATGGAGTTTTGTGGTGGGAAAAACATTTTACAGATGAAGTCATAACAAAAGGACCAGTGCTCCGGTGGCTATTTGACATTGAATGAATTTGATCCCCCTGCTGCAAAATGATTGGTCTGGCACGCCAATACACCAAAGGCGCACATACCCACAAGTACACACAAAACTTGTCCTCGAAAAAACACACACAGAGAACTATCCTATTATTATTTCGTAAAGCTGCAATGGACCGCTCTGATTGAGTTTCCACTTTGGAGCTGAAACCGACACAGAGGCATTAAAAGGGCAGATGACCTCCCTCCTTTACTGTACAATATTTCTAAGTGAGAGAGGGGGGGGGATTAGGCCCGGTAGGATCTGTTGGTCCGTGGTGAGCTATTCAAAGCATTTGCCAGGCTGGACAGAAGGAGGGATGAAACTAGGGAGGGGAGAGTCAGAGGCATTTTGGTGTTAAATAACAATGTTTGCTCATACAAACAGGTCCCTGCAGAGAAGACTTCTCTTTCAGTCTCCCTTTCTTACATTTTCTTTTCCTCATTAAGATAAAAAAAAACCCTGTTGCAGCACATCTTCCTTGTCTGTCTGTCTATTTGTCTACCTAACCAGCAACCTATCTATCTTCTTACCTGCCCATCACTGTCTGTCTATTTTTAGACATCTTTCTTTTTCTATCTTTCCTTTGACATATTCTTTCTCTCTTCCATGCCTCCCCTCCTTTCTTCTTCCATCTGGCCTCAACACGAGAGTGCCAGCTTTCCCATGTGGAGTTATGCCTCTCATACCTGCTGCCCATATACAGCTTGCGCTCTGCTCTCCTGCAATATGGTCCCCAGTCACCCCCTCTTTATGCACATTATTGCACATGATTCTGTATGGTTGACATTATGTAAACTAGGTACATGAGTGTTTCACTGTCAACAGATCAGCATATAAATAATCATTAGTGAATTATTTAAGCCATTGCCGCAGCCACCGGCCCTGACTCTTGTCTTGATCAGGGGTGGGGTCTTACACTGATTAAATGTGCACACACATATACTGAAACCTTGATTAATAAAGTCTGGGTTTACTGCAGGTTTTTCTTTGTAAATCAAAATGAATAGGCGACTTTGAGGAAGCATTATGCATACTTACTGTACTTTACACTCTATGAACAGTATATTAGATCTCTGGTCACCCATTCACTTCTGATATAAATAATGAATGCTATTATGCCTGACCTGCATTTCAGCGACCAAGTCCCCTCAGTATAACCACACATCTCACATAATAATCACATTTGAGCTAAGAAAAAATGTGGCCATAGGCTGCCTCCAGTTATATACAGTGCAGTTTGAATCAGATTTAAATATGCATCAAGCTGTTGCAGTGGGATCTTAACCCTCAGCTGAACCGTGTCACATTCAAACACATTGCACTTATGTTGCTATAATTATGCAGCCGCTATGGAACTTAAGCCCTTTAACTGAGGGTTCAATACCATACCATTCACTTTTATGTGTGCCAAGTACATGTACGGCCCAGACACTGCATCTGTAGTGTGACTATTCATTGTTAATTCATCTCAAAACGAATGGGATTTAAAACCTTGTAATCTTCATCTCAACACAGTTTCTCCATAGTCTGTAATGTTATTATCAACCATGGAAACCATGATCACAAGGTTGCCAGTGTTTTGGTGTTGTCAAAGAGGCCAAACAACATTTCATAGCAGGGTGGTACGAGGCGACGAAGTCTGTGAGGAAAATCCGGCAGATACCAGGAGTGCTTGGATGGCATTTGTGCTCAGACAGGTTTAATTGTGCAACTATGCGTCTGCGTTGTGATTATGACTGTGTATGATAAGGAAATCAGATAAGCAGATTAAATGTACCCCCAGATATGAAAAAGGATGCCACTGTTGTTGTTTGTGTGGCTGTTATTGTGGTTGCTTTTGAAGGGAAGTTAGTTATCAAGAGGGCAAACTTAATCATCTCCATCCTAATTAAGGTTCTGTGAAACCAGAGGAAAAGATGAATAGTAAATGAATGCATTACATTTTTCAATAATCTCAAACATATAAATATGGATAAAAATGGAGTGTCTTAGACATTGTTTCTGATTTGAGAACAGAACAGCGGAAATTCAATTGTATGTTCCTCCTACAATTCTCCTGTCCTTGTTGTCAGGTTTATGCTTTCGATTCTGGGGATAAGGGGTGGGTGATGCTGTTTTTGAAAAATAATTCTTCTTCATGCTATAATTCTGAGCAGTGGAGGGTGAGGAAGATGAGAGGTGGGTGGACAGGCAGGAGGAGGACTAGCAAGGGGGGGAGCTGAGGAGAATTGTGAAAAGCTGTCATGCGTGACTGTGATCCTGGTTGACAGTTGGTCCGCTCTGTTTCACAGATCTCCTTACTGCCTGCTTGGTGGTCTTTCATTAAGAAAACTGGTCTCTGTACAGATTGCATCAGAAAATAACATCTCAAACTCTCTCAGCCCCCTCTTTCTCACCCCTCTTTCTCACCCTCTCCCTCTGTGTCATATGATGGCCCTCAAGCATGGTTACCCATCACTGCCCTGGTCTTCGCCCATGTGATTGGGACTAAAGCCTCATATCTCTACTGGACCTAGATGATGCCAGATACTTATATTATAAATAGGAGAAAATAAAAAAAATATAAAAAACTTTATTTCATATTATTATATTTAGGGACTGTTCATTTTTTGTTAAAAGGGCTACCAGAGGAATTTTGGGATCTTTAGTCCAAATTGACTTGACCCTCCCTTCGCCAGCAATACATTTTTCTATGACCCTACAAAATGATTGGGAAAAAAGGCATGACCCTGCCCAACAATTTGTTGATGCCTTCTGTACTGATTTGCACTTGACAAAGATGTACAGATAACCGCAGTTTTTTTACAACCATGAAGTAGACGACTTAACCTCTGCTTTCTCATCTTATACACCACACTCTACTATTATGGTGGCTATTTCAGTAGATTTACTCACTAACATTGTTGTGGAAACACAATAAGCGTGGAAACTAAATGCACACTTACTGCATTACTGCATTACTTCAAATATTAAGTTACTCCTCTAGTAACATATTCACATGAAATAAAACAATAAAACATTGAGACCATTTAACAAAGCACACTGGGTAATAACCCATATTGACAGCTGGCCTGCCCAATCAGAAATTCAAAGTTAAAGCAACACTAGAGAACTTTTCCCACTTCAGTCCCCCTACAGGTTGTCTCATTGGAACTACAACTGGAAACTAAGACTTTTTTATGTGGGAAATCAACTATTTAGAGCCCCAAAATGGGCCGTTTTTTACGAAAATTGATTGAAAATTGAAATACTTATTTTCGTAACAATCAAGTATCAGAAACTGAGGAGGACACGCTGTTGGATGCTGTCCTCCTTTCCTACTCTTTCTTCAATGCCTAACAAATCTATCTCTTTCTCTCCCAGTGACCCTGTCTTTCTGTTTGAGCAGCACTGGTTGAAGCTTGAAAATATTGTAAACAAATTAATAACATAACTATTTACACTGGTCGGACTGTTCAGCTCTGTTTCAGACTGATACCTCTGGTTCAGGCTGGTCCTCATCCTCAACATGTGCCTTTTTCAGTTGCGGAAAATACTTTTCAATACTCATCTGGATTGAGGCAGCAAACATTCAGTGTGAGAGTAAAAAAATGACATAAAAACATTATTTATAATAAGTTTATTTGATTCACAACTGCTACATATAGTGTTTTGACCGCGACAACCCAACTGCATTTGCGACTAGTTAACTTTCTAAAGCAGGCACAATCGCTTGTTTGCTAAGGGTCAGGTCATCTTTCTCTCGTTTTGATGGAGACAGAGGGCCGAGACTGAGATCTACATGGAAAAGTATGCACCAAACAAGCTACTTTGATATTTTGCTGTTTTCATGAATACAAAAGTTGGGTGACCCTCCCCTAGACTAAATAATGTTGGGTGACCCTCCCCTCAACAAAGAATAAAAAGACATGACCCTCCCCTATTTTCCTCCGGTGGTCCATTCCATAAATACGAAAATACGAAACTTCCCTTACAGGTGCTGATAAGTGGATTTTTTGTTTACCCTGTTTCCAGTCTTGATGCTAAGCCATGCTTACCGGCTGCTGGCGGTAGCTTCATATTTATCATACTGACATGAGAATACTAACATCTAACTCTCAGCAAGAACGCGAAGAAGCATATTCTCCAAAATGTCGAACCATTCCTTTAAAGCTATACAACATAAGATGAAGTTTGTATTACAGTCAAATACAACATAACTCTATTTATATCAACACTTCTGGCAATGAATCTTCTGCCAGCTATGGATTTACAAGCCTGCCAGCATTCCTCATAACCACTGATTTTAGGCCTTCTTTGATTTTGTTCCAGTATAGGGCTCTCTGCAGCCTACACTGTGTGCAAGCATAGGGCAAGCTGTGTTTGGTGTTTTTGTAGTAAGCTTTCCTATAGCTTTGTTACTTTGTTAGGTGTGGCGAGCCTGCATGGCCTGGCCTGCTTTCCGCCACTGACCATGATGTCTCTGTTCCCCGCAGATCAGCCTTTGAGCAGGACGTAGAGCATGGTAACACAGATGGCCTGGGAGACTGCCAAAGTAAGCAGGCCCTTTTCACTCTTATCTTTCCTCCTCTATTCTATACCCCCCTCCACCCCCTACCATTCCTCTCTTCTCTGTTAACTCAGTCTCCCTCTTCTCTCAGCCCTCCGTTTCCTTCTTTGCTGCTGTCACCTTTTTCTCCCCCGTCTGTTCCGCCCTCACAATCCTCTCTTTCAGCCTCTTCCATCCATCTGTCCCTTTCCCCTCTCATCCTCTTCTGTCCTCCCCCCACCGTTTCTCTGGTCCCCTGGTCAATAAAGTGTTGTGTCCACTTGGGCAAAGACTGGGTTCCTTCTTGCCATTCACAACAAAAACACAACACAATCATTCAGGGACACAAGGAAGGGATTTGACTTGTGAGCAGTCACAGGGCTCATTTTGAAACACAGAACAAGTCCACCCAGAAGGTCTTGAAAGGCCTCTTTTACTCTACAATGTATATTTGATCTTTTCATGTCTGGATTTGGATTTTGGAACCATCAAATGTGATACTCTGTTGATATCATACTGAGCCGCTCAGTTTTAAGAGAAACCTCAAAACAATTTGACCTCAAATCACTCATCTCAGTCCATTTCATTTAAATTTCGACTGTTTACTTAGAGTAAATGAAGGCTGTGTATTTTACCTTGAATTTCATCAGTATGTTTAGTGAAGGGAAGCCATAGCGTTGAACCTTCATTAGATCACGTCTGATTCAAAGTTAGGAGAATATCGAGCAGCCAGTCGATTCTGAATTACTTCAAAAGTCATGGCTTTTGATCATGTTAAAGCATAAGCTCTTTTTACTGCAAGCAATAACACGTTTCCCCTCATTTCTTCTTTCTTCCAGACACCTTTGTGGCGCTGAACGGTAAGTATCCCACATATACTATAGAGGCAATCAAATAAAAGACAGGCGCTGCATTTCATCTCCCCTCACTCTTTAACTTCAGCCACACCTCTTCATCTAGTCAATCAATCATCCCCTCTCAAGGAAATTAAAACTCCTCCCACATGTGTAAAGACGGGTTATTAATGACTCATGGTTTTAACTGAATTCATTTCGCTCCTTCTTTTTGATAGACATTCCCTCCAGTTACAAAGGTAATGAAACATTAAAGCACGGTCGGTCAATTTTACTTCTCATAGTGTTTCCCCTCATCCAGCCCCTTTGGTGTTTAGAATAAAGGACATATCATTAAAAATCAGGTGAGACATGTAGAATTAAAAGTCTTTAATGCTGATTCTATTAATTCTATCAGACCTCCTCTCCCTCCTTGTTCTGCCCATTCCTCTTCATCCCCTGTGCAATATCATTGATTAGCCCTGACCTTTGCTTTGCTAATTGGATGGATCTGGTTGTTGGTGGTTTAGGGCCTTGATGGTGAAAAAATGCCTCAGTGTGCACATTTAGCAGGAGATGTGTAAACAGAGGGGAATAGAGAGAGATTAAACGGCCTGTTTAGAGTCAGGAAAGATCAGATATGTTTCTGCCAACTGCCACCAAGCATGTGCATTTGGCATAGACTCTGCTGAAAATGGCTCACGTAAACATGCACACACATTTTTGGTGCTGCCCTCTACCCGCAGATACTCTCCTAATCACACACCGCAATATCACAATCACACTGATAACATTTTCATCACTCAAGACATTTTAAAGAATGATAAACAGATGTCACTCTTATCCATAGCACACACATCTACCTTGTTTTTATCTAAAAGGAGAGTGCATTAGTTTGGTTTTCAGTGAATCTCCCTCTCTCTCTCTCTCTCTCTCTCTCTCTCTCTCTCTCTCTCTCTCTCCCTCCCTCTCTCTCTCTCTCTCTCTCTCTCTCTCTCTCTCTCTCACACACACACACACACACACACACACAAACACACACACACACACACACACACACACACACACACACACACACACACACACACACACACACACACACACACACACACACACACACACACACACACACACACACACACCGATACCTCACAGCTGCCAGATCAAAACAGTCAGATCCATACAGAATGACAAGAATAGATATTTTGAAGTCGTTCCAGAAAGCCCAGCTCTCTCTCTCACCCCCCTGTGGCTGTACCCCCACTGTGATTCTCCCTCCTTTTGGAGATCCAGGGTCAGAAAAAAAAGCATCTGTGTTGGTGTGCATCCCTATAGTGCTGAATATGCTCCCACCGGCTTGACTGTGTGTTTTCAGGCACACACACACACACAAACACACACACAGACAACACCCAGTTTACAACCCCACAAACAAAGTCTCAGCCATTGCCCCAGCTCCTCCGTCTATCTGTCGGTGGAAGATAAATAAATGCCCCCTCTTCATTCTCCTCTCCTCTACTCCAGACCAGACATCCTCGCCTCTCTTTTAATCTGTAGAAAGAGAGGGATGTGCATCCGTCGGCAGTTTAGGGCTTTTTTCCCCCCCCTGATCCGTTGAGGAGCTCTGAGGCTCCGAGCTCTCTCTCTATGTGTGTCATCTGCCTGAATTGCGCTTCCCCTGGCGGTGGGGGAATGAATTATAAAATAGGCCTGTCACACTAATCTCTCAGCCTTGGGCCAATAGTTAAATAAATCATTTTAATGATTGCCATGCCACACGGAGGAGGAGGCTCTGGGTGGTGTAGTGTGTGGGTGTCTGTTGCGCGTAGTCTACCAGCAGCATCAACATTAGCCCCCTGAAATGCCTTCCCCTCTTCAAACACAAGCATAAACACATATTGAAAAGGCACGCGCACATCTGCAAACACACACACACACACACACACACATTGCTGTCACCTCCTCCGTGGAGAGAGCGTGTCAAAATGGGAATTGGGAATTTGAGCTCTACAGAGGCTGTTGATGAGTGTTGTCACTCTTCATCCTGGGTGGATTTTTTCTTTAACGTGTGGCTTAAATACATTATGTTTAATACAGTATGTAGCTTGTGAAAAATTGTGTAGGGTGGCTTAAGTGTTAGCATGTGGGATGGTAATGTGATTAGAATGGTTCTAAAATAAACTGGTGGATGCAGGAAAACACACTTTGTTTGGGAGATGTGCAGTGATAGCCGGGGAGCAGATAGGTACGATCCATCATCCACAGATGAAAGACTACATTGTTGCAATTGTCACTTTAAGTTGTTAGATTTCCACAGAGAGACATTCTGCGTTTTCTAGTCTTATTATAGTTTCATTATCAGTGCAACATCTTGGCTGTGTTACGATACCCTCTTCAACTATTGGCCAGTAGCCCTTTTAGCCATTAAGGAATTTAATTACAGGGAGGAGTCAAATCAGAGAAAATTCATTAGCTGTTAATGACATATTTCTGATGATTGATCTAGCCATGTTGCTAAGGGCCTTGCTAAAGAAAGATAACCGGCTGTGCGGATATGAAACATTTTGGAGATCTTTGGTTTAAAACAAGAAAAGTGGGAATAAATGGGAAATGAGAGGATAAGACAGAAGTGGAGGGGTTATGAGGATAAGAGAGAAGTAGAAAACAAAGAAAAGAAAAGGAGGGATGAGAGAGGAGGATAGAAGAAACAAATTTGGGATTACAGTATGATTATTTTTGTTGCTGATAATCCTGCCAATTATGTTCTCAATTAATCAAAAAGTCTATAAAATGTCACAAAAATATGCATTTTTCACAAGCACATTTTCCCAGAGCCTAACGTGTAGTCCAAAACACAAAGATATTCAGTTAAATGTCACATGAGACAAAGAGTAGCTGCAAATCTTAACAGGAGAATAAGATTGGAGAATATGTGGCTTGAAAAAGGACTTAAAATTGATGATTGATCCGTTTAAAAAAAATAAATAGTTGCCGTTTAAGTTTCTTTCAATCGACTATTTGTTTCACCTTTAAAACCAACTTAATGAATTATGTTAACAGTGTACATCAAAACAAATTGAACATTTCTACAACATTTATTGGAAAGTTAGATTCAAAGTAACAGAAAGCTTAAAAAAAGAAAGTATGGAAGAGCATAAACAGCTTTGCAGTTGAAGAAAATTTACAGGCAGAGTTCTCAACTGAACCAATGGAAAGAAAGTTTGTCTCTTGTCCTTCATATCAAAGGTAGGCACCCTATGGTGACTGTGGAGCAATGCCATTGTACTCTGCTCTGCTCTGACAGGCCCAACGGAGCTTTGACATGTCAGTCAGAACAAGAGGGGAGAGAGTGAGGAAGGCAGAGAGAGGCAGAGAGTGACAGAAAAAAAAGAACTTGCCTATCCTGGGAAACACACACACACATACACACATACATTTGCTAATGAGTTGCCCAGTGTCACCAGGGAGAAACACTTTTTTGCCGCACACAGCCTAGCAGCTGTCCTTGTGTGTGTGTGTGTGTGTGTGTGTGTGTGTATATCTGTGTCCATGTGTATGCTTCAAAGGAGGAATAAATGTATGTGTGTGTGTGTGTGTGTGTGTGTGTGTGTGTGTGTGTGTGTGTGTGTGTGTATGTGCACCCCTGCTGGCCTGTGCTCACATGCACTGTAGCCTGTCCCTGTCTGCCTCGAGCGTTGGCTAACCTGTGTTGTGTCCGGCAGGCCACCATCACCGCCACCATCACCACACCCTCTCACTCCCCACCTCGGCCCTACCCGAGGCCGCCGAGGGCCCCCTGGGGCGGGGCCGCATGGTGGAGCGGAAGGACCCCCCCATGAGCTCAGACAAAGGGGAGGACCCCTACGTAGCTGTACCCTCTCAGACTCAGCCAGAAGTCAATGGTAAGCCTTGGAACAGTCAGCAGTCAATTTGGTCCATTGTCACCTGTGGCAAGGGAGAGGGGGGAGGAGAGGGAGAAGGGGGAGGAGAGGGAGGGAGGGAGGGGTTTGTGTAATTGAGATTTACAGCTGCCTGGCTGCTTCCAGCTGACGAAGTGTAGAGATAGTGGATCACTTTCTCTTTAGGGGACAAATTGCCTCACACTGTGCACGTAAACCCCCCACAGAAACGTACGCAAACACACCTACGCAGTACATACATATGCAGACACATACACATGCCGCGCTCATTACACACACGTGCGCACACACAAACGCTCACTCTGTAGGACGGATTTATTATCCATGGACCGTAATGTCCCACAGGAGATGTAATATCCAGACCATTACACTCTAAAAAGGAAAATGGCGATGTATTTTTTTCCTGGTGACGATGGCCCGGGCCCCGGCTCTGTCATGCTTTGTGACACAGTGACATGACATTGAACGCCATTTTCTCCTTTGTTAACAACCTGCCTAATGCTGTACCGCCTCAAGGACGGCTCGCTCGCTGGATAAATGAGACAGATAAAAGGAGAGAAGGGAAGGAGACAAGTAGGACGACACACATCAGAGAGGGGAAGTAACAAAAAAAAGGTCACTGTAGACAGACACAGATATACCTATTACAGATCCCAATAAAACAACATGCAACATGTCCCTGCAGCATTAAATTACATAGTTCATGCTATTAGAGGTAGCGTCACCATGGGCTTGAGGAGATATTGATTATTAATAATGGTGATTCATTCACAGTAGGGATTTTCTGTAGACAGACAGAGTACTAGTAGTCTACTTTCTGTAGACTGTATATAGAGACAGAGAGAAAAACAGCAGCTAATTAGCTAAGACTAAGATATTTTTGTCAATGAAGTGTTTTTTCATGCTGACGACTAGCCTCAGTTTGTGCCTCTCATGTATTAACATTACATTCGTGTCATACCGCCAAGCATCCAATTTTCATGAAAATATATACCCAGTGATCTTCGACAAAGACAGAGGGTCATTTGAGATCACTTACCGCTGTTCTGAAAATATTTCCAAAGACTCCTCCAACCATCTGAATTTAAAATAGTATTCTGTCTGTTCCACCATAAAAAAGACAGAATATTCTTTCATCCAGATGGTTAAAGGAGTCTTAGAGGAGATGTTGGAAATACCTTCACAACAGCGGTAGGTGTTGACAGGTAAGATTGACACGCATAATATATTATATTTTTGTCAGATGCACTACCACCATCAGTGATCCGACTCACATGTTATGTTAATATGAGAGCTAGCTAAAAACATACCGTCTCTCATAATATATTTCAATAACACTGAAAGGAGGTGGTTCAGTCTGTCACAGTACATACTCCAGTATCACCTGTCTATGGAATGAACAGAGGCAGTGACTACAGTGACTGTCAGCTGGAAGCAGTAAGGCCCCAGTGGGTAGATCCAAGCACAATGGTGGCAGCACTTCAGACAGCATGCCTACAGCCAGCATCACACAACATGCTGTCGCTCCCCTTGTTGCCTTTACCTGAGCAGGTTTAATATTACTTGAGCCTCACAAGGAATGGTGAGGAATGATACACTTTGAGAATCAAACATAAGAAAAGCTAAAAGCTATCTTGCAATCATAAAAGTTGCAGGAATCTTTTTTTTTGGTGGGGCCAATTCATTCCTGGGGGGGGAATAAGGGCAATCTAAGCTCAGGTAACTGCAACAGGGCTTCACATTTCAAAACAATGCTTCCTGCTGTTTTCTGTATGATCATTATTATTATGATTTTTATAAGACACCTTTGCAGCTTTTTTCAATATTTATCAGTTCTATTTAAATTTCAGCTCAACAGTCTTTTCCTTTTCCTTTTTCTATATACATGTACGAGTCAGCTCTGATGAGATTCGTTTGATTTTCTTGTGTTGGTTTCTTGTGAGCAGTTCTTGATATTTTGCATGGCTTGGTCTGATACTGCGTGTGTGTTTTTTTGCTATTTATATATTTGCCTTTTTCCTGCCTTTGATTGCTTTGATGGGATTAAGCACAGTTTTGCCTCCATGCAGCTTAATGCTTTTCAGCATGGCAAATTGAGCACCACAGTCAACAGTATTCATTTCCCACTCCACCCATCCTGCCTCCTCTTCCTTCCTGTCGCCCTCAGTATTATTGGCTTCAGGTGTCAACTGTACTGTGAAAACTTAGCAAACTGCATATGTTAAAGTGAAAATGTAATCGATATATGAGAAATGATTATGAAGTCAGAAACTAAGTAAATTATTTTGTTTTGCATTTTAATGCCACAGAGATAAATCCATGCAGCCCATTTGACAGAAGAAATAAGGGACAAACATTTAACCATACCATCAATCTCTCAAATTAAGTAAAAAAAAAAAATTGTTGCTTAAGTGAAAATGCATTATTTCATATCCAAAGTCGTTTGCAAGCTTGTTTGTGATTTAAAGTAAATTACAATAACTCCCCAACTTTTTCATTTGCAGTTGAGACATTGTGGAATCTTATCTGCTAATGAATATTACAGTGCTGCCAATATGTATTAGCCCGACACCACCAGAGTAATTACAAATGTTGCAAAGTGATGAGTATTCACACACTGATGATATTTAGCACCCAGCAGCATCATTATCCGACATTCCAGTGGGACCATCGCAGTTGCCAGGTGGCCGCTTGTGTTTCACAGTACATTTGAGCTTGGTGTTTGTTTGGCTGTCTGTCTATCTGTCTGTCTGTCTAGGCCTCATCTGTCTCTGTTATATTTTCCTCCACCCCTGTCACCCTACCATACACCTCTCCCTTTGCTTCCCATCGCTCACCCTGGCCCCCGTAAACCCCCCAGCTCCGCCACTTTCCACCATCTGCTGCCATTGTGATCAGTCTCCCTTCCACAGGACCTCTCATCTGACTGGGATGGCATGTTCCAAGGCTATACCTTACCTAGTGCAAATTAATTCCTGAAACCAATTTATGGAGCCTCCTCCCCCAACGCCCCTCCCCCCTGTCTCTCTCTGTCTCTCTTCCTCCTCCATCTCTGCACCTCCTCCTCCTCCTTCTCCATCTCTCCCCTTGTAGTCTGTCTCTTTTTCAACTGGAGTCATATCTCTTCTGCTGTCTGCAGGAATGAATCCTTGCCCTGCTTTCTACCTCTTTCTCTCTCTCTGTCAGGCTCAAATCCCCCCCACCCCCTTCCCCCTTTTACATTCACCCTCCCCCAACCGACCTGTAGCCACCGCTGTGTCGCTCCAATTTATGGGTTCATTACAGCAGCTATCCAGAGTAGAAGGAACAGGGAGAGGTGGAAGAAAAGAGGTATGGAGAGAGACAACAGGGGAAGAGACATGGGAAATGAGGGAGAGGAGAAAGTGAGAGAGAGAAAAGGAACACACATGATAAAGATTTATTAAACATAACAGGACAATAATGTAGCAGTGAAGGTTATAAGGGAGAGAGCAAAGAGATAGGAGATAGACAAACTGGCTGAAAGGCAGAATTGAACAATGAGATGGAAGAAAGGGGAATAGGAGAGGATATAAGATATAGTGAGATATTGCATATTGCAGCTGAACAGAGTGAACAACAGTGTTTCTCTCTATCCCTTTCGGTCATTTGTTTTTATACTGGGCCACAGTTTTAACCCTGAACAGATTATTTTATGCTATTATCTCGGTTGAAACTGTCTGGTGCAACCCTTTTTTGGGGGCTGTGTTAAGGCACTCAAAGCACTTAGTTAAGGAAAATGTGGGTCGTGGTTAAGTATTGAAAAAGTCATTAGTGACTTGAAGCATCAGACAGGATGTTTTACTTTATTACCGTTTAACCGAAACCATGATCTTTCCCTAACTTTAACCAAAGTGTTTTGTTGCTCAGGACTCAGGATGTGAACCCCCGCTCTCTGGTGTCAAGGCCCTGCACTCTGTACGCCCATAATCCACCCCGAACACCCCCCAATGACTTGCATGTGGTATTTATACTGAATAAAGCAGTTCCTACACTAGATAAAACATTGCCTGTGAACATGTATGTCCAGGTAGCAATGACGTTTCTCACCATGACTAGGTGGGTGACATGGTTGTCTGGTGAAATGGTTTTGTTTTCTCATACTCATTATGACTCACAGGAGGAGTATTCACAAGTGTCTATTGACGGAAGACAATGCAGTGTTTACATCGTGGTAAACAGAAACTTCATTTCTGAATTAAAATCTGAGGAACCACTATATTTTTCCAACATCATGGCATTTTAATATTTCTTAGCCATTAGACAAGAGCTTCTGTAGTTTATTGAGAGATATGATTTCCTTTAATGTATTTTTCATGGTTATACCATCTAATACCAACTGTCTGACAGCTGCTCTGCAAGGGTTATTTTCAGCTGCAGGCAGCTCTCTGACACCTGTGTGCCAAGGTGAGGCTGGCATGATAGAGAGAAAATATGACCCCGCTCACACAGGGATGCAGCACTATTATTTTCATGCCAAAAAGTCTTGATAGCCTGAGCATTTCACTTCAACTCACTTTCTGGAAGGCATCATTATTGGAGATGCCATGTCAATCTTGAATGTTAGCTGTAGTTATTGGGGGAGACTGTCAAATACGTCCAATACTAGCAGAGAGAATATCTTTTTTTTGTACAGTAAAATTCTGAAAAACAATTCTGAAAAAAACTAAACAAACTAGTGCCAACTGGAACAAGAGAGCGCTTAGTAGCCATTTCTCTTCAACGCGGTCAGTACAGCTATCACACATTACCTTTCAGCTTTATTTCTTCTACCACTAGTGAGCATAAAAAGCCAGAATAAGGATTTCTTGGTTGTCTGATTATGGGGACTCCTCTACTTTCAAATTACCCGTCCTCGGAAGTAAGGCGTCAAGATTAGACGCTTTAGTTTAACATGAACTCTGCTCACTGTCAGATGATGCTTTTGGATGGTGACGTTTTCCAGGAGCCTATGAGGGCGACCTCATTGGGTAATTTAATGTTAGTAGTTTTATATGCCCATGCAGTAGAATGATAGGAATTAGGTTAATCCTATAAGAAAGGATGATAGGATTTAGGTTAAAAGTTGGTGTGGTGGTCATGTCTGCACTGTAGCAAAGAAAAAGAAAAGTGCTAAGTAATATTTGAATTAAATAATCATACAACTCATATTCCTGTCATTGTAACACCTTCATTAGTATTTTAACAGCATGATTTTGTTTCTTACTGGCCAAAGAATGTGATATGCTATTGTGAGGCAGAAGAATTATTTGCAGGTCATTGTGAATCATAATAGAAACTACTGGATCTGGTTTTCCCGGCATTACGCACTTCCCTGACTGACGTCAAGCTATAAGCCATAATTTCCTCCACTGATTAGCTTATTGTTGTCTCAGGCCGCTTTTGTTTTTTTACACACATTTACTGCTCACTTTAACATTTTAATGTTTTGGTTACACTTGTCAGTAAGACCTCTTTCCACTGCTGGCTCATACAAAAGCTTTGCTTTGTCTTTTTGGCCACGTGAGAATGAATCTCATATCACAGCAGCTCATCTTTTTGTGCTCTTAAAGCTTGTCTAACTCACATTCAGCTGTCATTATTCTGCTTTGAACTGAATTTAAATGGTCACATTCACAATGTCCACAAGTGAGCCACTCATCAAGTAGATACAAGCTGAGTCTTTGTTCTCTGGAAGGATTACGCAGGGCTCGTTTTATACCTAAAACATTTATGAATGATTATCTATGCAGGCATTTATAACTGAATGAATTACACTTTAGTCATACATAGAAGTCAGAAGCTTGACACACATTTTCAGCAGTTATAGCATGATAAAATACTCTTAGTGGGTCAACATCTGTATAACAGGGACTCTGCATGTGCTGCGCTTGCCTCTGGGTACAGCACAAATCTACAGCGCGTTGTGCCCAAAGTTTAAAAAGGTTAAACTCTGAGTGCAGCGGTGCGCTGTGGCTGCACCAGCGCTTGACTCAACGCAGCAAAAAGATGTCGTGGCGCCGAAACAATGGGTTTCAGAGCGCAGCGGTTACCACTAAAGAAAAAGCTCACAGGAGTTCGGACTACAGTTTTTCTCCATAGGAAAATCCACAATGTTTTATAAATTATGATTTATGATTTCAACACTTGCAGTGTTGTCAGGGAGCTGCCGTCTTCAATATGTCAACATGTGATAGCAGTGATATTCAGAAATAATTGGATTAATTGTTGAAGCTGTGCTGGGCAGCACCTTTTAAAACGTCTATTCATACAAACAGTGCTGGTGTCAATTTACTCATCAAACAGATGATGATGATGATACATTTTCCCAAGGATGTGTAATTCAGGTTGATTTCCTTTGAGTATTAAATACTTCAGTTTGTATGCATGGAGGTGGATAGGTTAGTACATTGGTGTTAATACCTGAGGTGCAGAATGATATAATTAGGGCTTTAATTATATCTTAACTGGCTCATCAGTATGCTGTGCACTGACTCTCGATTGTCTGATGAATGCTTTAATATTGAATAACACCATTAATGCGAGTGCCTCTCGAACATAAACATACACAAGACTTAATGGGATAATATCCTAACTGGGGATTTAATAGAACGTAATGAATTGCTTGCTTGCTTGCATCGAAACAGCAATGTCTTTTTTACAAGATGACAACAAGCAAGTGCCTGAAAGCAAATAAGAAGTTTCAGTTGAAGCAGAGTAAATATAAGGCAACCTTTTCTGCTTTTCTCCTTTATCTTTTAATCTCCTCCATTAGTTGTCAAGGTCTACTGTTCTGCCTTTCAACAAGTGACACGTCAATGAGAGCAGTTAAGTCTGATTAAGATTTTTATCATTCTGCAGACAGTGTCTTTGTGTAAGAGCCTGTAGTGAGAGGTTAGGGCCCTCTCCGTAACCTCTCTGTGATGTTTAACTACCTTTGAAGTTTCCCCAACACCAACACAAAGACAAGCTCTGTGGGCTCAGTTGGTGCTTCTGAAGAGATTAAACGAGTGTAAGGGTGTGTGTCAGACAGACTGAAAGAGAGCATTCACCAGTTCCAGTCACAGCAGATTACAATGTTTCTGATTTACAAGTAAGTGTTGCGGACTCAGGCTGTTTTGACAGCGAGAAATATCTCAGTATCTGAGATATGTGTTTAATATCTGAATGTTGAAGCCCAAGGCGGTGTGAAATTCAAATCAATTCAACCACTGAAAGAAGTGTCGAGCTGCAGGATGCCTCGTGATGCATTCTGGGGGAGAGGAAATAGTTGAAACCAAACGATTATAAGTCACTGTACAGTCAGAACCTCAACAAGATGAGAATGAAGCAGAAAATCTGTGGATTTCAGCAACACTTTGATAGTTTTCAAGGTCACGTTGTGAAAGTTTTGACAAGTTTTGCCAAGATCACAAACAGGCCTCAAAAAACCAGTGACGTAGCCACCTTGATTCAAAAACCTGAAGTCCTCTGATTCGACAGAGACAGCTCCCATGTCCTCTGTGGCTACATCAATTCTCTTTGATGTTAAGATGAGATACAATTCCTAACATGAAAGATGAAAGTCTTCAAAGTTTCCTCTTTTTCTTTTTCTTTTGTGTTTTACCCAACGTCTTGGGCTAAGGACTCTGGAAGTGTGTGAGTGCGACAGACATGAGTGATGGATGGAAGGGGAGAAAAAGTGAGAAAAAGAATGAAAGGATTTTTTTTTAAAAGACGCAGACAGGAAGAACCATGCAGTGCAGGTTAAATAGGGCTTTAACGTCAGCTCCGACACCCGGAATAGAAGACAAAGATCTAGCTCCACAGTTCACTTACTTGGACACCCGTTTTGCTCTGCTCCCCTCCGTCTTTGTTATTCAATGTGAAATCTAAATCCCCGGTCGAAGGAGGTTAACCTTTAGCGGCGATAAATTCACTGTCATGAAAATTCATAACAGTTTTGACTGGCTCTTCCAGCATGTAAGCATCGTAGACAGAGATGGATGAATGTATTTACATTTAACAAGGATTATGGAAGAAAGAGAGATTTGCCAAAGTATTTGTTTATGCCTACACTTTCATTTTCCTACGTAAATGGTTTTCTTCTGAGATTTTCAGGGCTCCTCACCTCAAGTAAAGCTATATTCCTCTTTCTTTGCTTCTTTATTCACAGAAGCGCTTAACCCAGCAGCCCTCAAACGCCACACGTCACCGTTCACAATTCACAAAGACCACAAGGTTATAATTAGAGTTCTCCCAGTTTCCACTGAATAGAACACTTACCATATGGAACCTGAACAGTGTGAAAGAAACAAGAAGAAAGTCAGAAAAGTGAATCACTGTTTCTGAAAAGGAGAGAAGTAGCAGAAAGTGGGAAAAAAAGATCTAAATGAGGACAAAATGAAAGATAGCAGCGAGGAAAAGTATCTCTCGTTCTCAGAAGTTACTGTATGAGATCTGAAGCAGATGTTTTGTCAGACAGGCCATTTGGTCACACGAGGCCACAGAATAACACGTCATCCCTTAATTCTTCACTGCAGATAGCACTCATCACTTCTCACATTATCTACAAAACAGGGCACGTCCTTGATAAGAAACGATTTTGGCCAGAAAATAAATATGTTACCCCTTTGTTTAACATAAAATGAGTTACGGCTGAGCTGTGTGTTGTCAGCACTCTATTAAAGAGAAAAGTGAAGTTTTGTTTTTACAACAAATGAGGAACTGCTCTTTTTCTCTTAAAGCAGGTTGAGCTTTAAAGTCAAAGCAGAGACTCAAGCTTTGCTCAGTGATTCATTTCAGCTCGGAAAACGTGGTTTAAGTCGTGTCTTTGGACTAATGATCTATGACTGCAGCGAGCGAGGATTATGGATGTTAGTTTAAGAGAGTCTGGATTTTGGTTCCATGAGAACAGATTACCATGTTGTCTCTGTGTCTGTGTTATGTCTTGCTGAGGAGACACAGAAAGAAGATATTCTCTGAGTGTGTCCTCGGTGACACAGATGAGCTGAAAAGCCTAAACACGATTACCCAGCCCCTTCAGGATTTTACAGAATTATTGCAACTAACATTTCACTTTGTGTCATCTTCTTTTGGAAAATTATAGAGCAAATTGAAACACTTTTATGGTTATCTGCAAGAAAAGTGAAGTGATTTGTGCACACATCAACATGTAAAGAGACAAAATTGCAAGTGTTCTGCTTGTTGACAATTGTTTTGATTTCTATGTTGTTGTCAACTGAAATGTTTGCAGCTCATACTGTGTTTGTATTTCTTTTGCCGATTTCCTGCGGGCAAACAAAACAAACGCATTATGTTTCCATGTTCATGCAGCTGTTTTTATTTGTGTATATATATATATATATATATATTGTATTTACATATCTGTAATATTATGTTTCTATATAGTACAGTAGGTCGCTTTTCAAAATATATTTTTGACTTTGCTGTTATGAAAATCAGACATACAACAAGGCAGTCATAAAAACAAGATTTTATTAATACAAGTCAATAAAATCGATCCTTAAGAAGTGAAACAAAAAAGGATACAGCCATAGCTGTTATACAAATCATATCACCCACATAGTGCTTATTTTAGAACATAGTTTCACTGTAAACACCTTCTCTGTAGAGGAGACGTATACATAGTATCATAATGGATTATGTTAAGTTAAATTCCATTCATACATATGAATATCAGGTTATTGTCCTTAGTTATATCATCCAGTGGGACTGAAAGCTTCCATCCTTTTTTTTATTTTACAGCTTTACAGGTTTTTATGACCTCAGACCACAAACAGCATGCACAGAGAATTTAAAAGTCTTCCACATGTATGCAATGTACGGTGAATAATATATACCATGATTGGAGTATACACGTGTAACTGAGTCACGTTATCAAGACCAGCGGTGCACTGTAGGAGCTTTTTATGTGATAGAGCCCACCTGCCTAATCCTCTGTCTGTGGTAACTGATCTGTGTTGGCCGTAGGTCATGTGTGAACGCATTATAAATCTCTCGGCTGTGTTTAACCCAAGGAACAGAGTGCTGCATTAGATGTCTACATTCATCAACAGGCTCAACGTTATCATCTGTGTGTGTGTGTGTGTGTGTGTGTGTGTGTGTGTGTGTGTGTGTGTGTGTGTGTGTGTGTGTGTGTGTGTGTGTGTGTGTGTGTGTGTGTGTGTGTGTGTGTGTGTGTGTGTGTGGGAGGGGCATGTGTCCACGTGTGTATGTGTGTGCAGATTGTCGTTGACCCCATTTTATTACACGCAACCTGCTGCTCCCACTCTCCCACCAACAGAATACTTCATAGCTGCTTTTATTGAATTATCTTTTATTTGGCCGTATCGCAGCGCGTCTTTGAAAGTGGCGCTTTCATAAGACACTGATGACACAGCTCATTGGATTTAGCGCCTAATCAGAGGCTTTTTAATGTATTCTCTGTGATTCATGAGATTGGATCCAAGATTTATGAAAAGTCTCCTATTTGCATCTATGAGAAGAAAGGGTTCGGGTATTTCGGGCTCCTTTATCTGCACTCATATCTTTTTTTCATTTCAGCAGAGGGTTTTATCTAGGATTTAAAATGTGAATCATAATCGCCCCTCCAAAACACATTTTCAATCTGAGATTGGATTTTTGGGAAATATTGAATGTAGCTACTTCACGCTACTATTTGTGCCAGTTTTGAAAAGGTGTTCCTTATGATGGGATAAACCCAGCTTCATTTGCATGTATTTTCATGAAATGATTTAAACCCCTAATCTTTTTACCCAGAAAATATCTTTTGATTATTGTAATTCAATATTGTTTTCTATTTTTTGGTTAGTCTAATAATGAGCATCTTTCCCAGTAGCTCTATTTTTCTTAGAAACAAGTGCCCACAACACACAGCAGAGGCAGAATAATCTCTAATTATTGTCTGCCAGTCTGAATGTCATCTCCACGTCTCTCTGCAGGTGTGATCCGTGAGAGCTACCAGAAGGGTCGTGACCAACTAGTTCCCGTGACCTTGTTGGCAATTGCTGTCATCCTAGCCTTTTCCATGGGCGCCATCTTCTCTGGCATCATTGTTTACTGTGTCTGTGACCACCGGCGGCGAGACATAGACCTGACAGGCCGCAAGGAAAAGGACAGCCACCACCTCCACTCCCGCCGAGGATCCATGAACAGTGTGACCAAGCTGACGGGCCTGTTTGAGACACAGGCCAAAGACGGTCGACCCGAGGCAATCCTCACCCCTTTGATGCACAACGGGAGACTGACACCAAATGGGAAGATGCTGATAAAAGCAGACCAGCACCACCTGGACCTCACTGCTCTGCCAACGCCTGAATCCACCCCCATGCAGCCGCGTCGTAAGCCAAGCCGGGGCAGCCGGGAGTGGGAGAGGAACCAGAACCTCATCAACGCTTGCACCAAGGACATGCCACCAATGGGCTCCCCTGTTATCTCTACAGACCTGCCCCTGAGGGCCTCTCCGGGGCACATCCCCAGCGTGGTAGTCCTGCCTCTGCCGCAGCATCAGCACCAGCTCCAGCCTCACCTGCAGCAGCACCAGCAGTCCTACCAGCACGAGTATGTGGAGCAGCCCCACCATAGTGACCTCAGCATGGGCCACAGTGTCGTGGACGACCAGGGAGCCACTCTGGAGTACAAGACAGTCAAGAGCCCCTGTCACAACCTCAACATGGTAGATCCAGATGGGGTGCTGCCGCCACGTGTGCCCCAACGAGAGGCTTCTCTCACCGTCCCTCCGGCTGTCCCACAGATGGGCAAACGCTTGGAGGTCCACTCATCAGTCTACGGACTCCGGAAAGGATCAGCATCCGGAGCTTCCGGATCCTCCATTCTCAAGAGGCACAACACCAACTCATCTAACTCCTCCCATTTGGCGAGACATCACAGCTTCAACCGCATGGAGACACCACCCCCTGCACCTCAGAGGGTGGACTCCATACAAATGACAGCACAGGGCATATCTCTGTCACGGCAGCCTGGAATGAGCTCCTACGGTTCACTGCCTCGAACGGGCATCAAATATCTCAAGCCTGATGTCCCCCCAAAACCCTCCGTAGTCTCACTCTCGACAAAAGTCAAGTCCAGTGACTCCTGCACATAGTCAGCTAGTTATCCAGTCAGTCCAATGTGAACGGACAGACGCGAAAGGTTTTTTCTGAAAGAGAGAAAAAACAGGGAATACTGTACAACTTGCATCTCCTTTTAGTGTTTTTGTTTGTTTGTTTTTGGTGTACAGTACAGTGAAAAATGAAACAGTTTTTTTAAGAAAACACTTTCTTTTTATATAAATATGTAAATATTATACAAATGGTTGTCGTCATTTGTTGCTGTCATCGAGCACAAGCTCTGGCTGGCTCCCAGTTCCTCTGTAAACACACATGGGAACATGTGCTACTGAAACAGAAGAAGATGACGCTTGTCCTGAATATTTCATCCAACTGCACCCTGTAGCATCCAGGATGGTGGCTCTCTTGTTTGTGGTGTCTTTGGCCACCGGGACTTGACTTGATACTTTATCACGCTGGTGAAAAGCACACAAGAAGACAGCACGGGGGGTTTGGAGAATAATCGTTGTACAGTATCTTGAGGACTGGGAAATCAAGCACTCAGAGAGACTGAGCTCGGACTGAAAGGACAGACACCTGTTCTGAGTTCTGTCAGAAACTGTGAAAAAGCCTCTCAGTGTTACAGCAATCAAGTCCGGCCTGGGTTTGACTGAAAGCCTGGGACAGAGGAATCTTCTACTGTACTGGTTACTGAATAACACATGACTGTTAATACTAATAGCTTGTTGTATTTATTTTTATTAAGTGCTTTTGAAAAACAAAGACTGACTTTCTAGGCTCGGAGAGAGAGAGAGAGAGAGAGAGAGAGAGAGAGAGAGAGAGAGAGAGAGAGAGGGAGGACGGAGAAGAGATCTTTTAATATTAATTAATCAAGTGTGAGAAAAAAAAAAAAACATATTTAAAGTCATGAAACTGGAGCCTGTAGAACTTTCTTGATGACTAAAGGTCCACTAGGTCTTTCTGTGTGCTCAGTGGGACCTGCAGCTTGAGATATATATGACCTCTGTGAAGAGGGGGAGATATTTATTTAAACTGTGCCAGGCATGGACTTTTACCTTCATGGACCATAATTTCCATTGTTTTTGAGCAATCATAAAAAAGACTTCCTGAATCTCACCCTTTTACTCCTCCAATGAGCATTCCCCCACCTACCCCACGTCCCCAATCAGCACTGTGGTTTTGTGTGAGTCGGTTACATTTGTCCTGATTGGTTGCTGGCTTACCGGTGCCATCAAAGCTCACTGTTGCATGTTGCAAATATAAGAGAAGCAGCTGCAGCAACAGAATGGGAATCTGCATTACACGCACAGAAAGAAGCTGCAAGTGACGCTGCAAGCAAACAGAGCGATGCCTCCATCAGGAACGTATCGTCTTTTCTAGCGGCGTCACGCAAATGAGCAGGTGAAAAAGGAAACTACAAAAAACATCTGCTTCTTTTTCCACATGTAAATTTGTGCCTTACACCCTAAAGTAGTGACAATGTTTTTTTAATAGCTGTTAACTTTGTCTCCTTGTAGTATTTATTTTTTATTTTTCTTACATCATCGTATTTCCCTGGTTTGATAAAAATGCAATTAAAGAATGTAGGTGTTATTGTTGTAATTCTGGTCCCTAGACATGACACACTTACAATCCAGAGGGAAGAGAGAAAAGGAGGATTTCCCTTTCTTCTTTCACTCTTTCTCTCTCACACACACCCACATACACATGCACACACACACATACACAAGCATCTTTGTGGTTAATTTCTGATTGTGCCATTAATGCGCTTAAAGCAACTCTTTATGTTGTGCTGGCAGTGTCGATGAAGACGTTGTGAGTGTTTTTGATTTTATATTTTATACAATTTTAAAGTCCTGGTATTTGTTTTTACTTTTTTGCTGTCTGTTGGTTTGGAGTGATGGTTGGTTGGATTAACTGAACAATTAACATTTATTACTTGAGAAGGCCAGTGTATGGGTATCTTTGTGGTGCACTGCAACACTAGCAAACACAGCAAGCACCCAGTGTACTAACAGTTCTAGGCTTCTTTCGTGCATCCTAACACTCAGTTGTTAGGCAATTGCATAAACAGGCTGGTTCCTGTGAAGAACTTTGACATTTTAAAACAACAATATTAAAAAAGTACCTTATTTAACCCCCTTTTTGTAAGAGACAACACAGTTTGAGGAAGTGTAGTTTTTATTTTTGCTTCACTAACTCTCCTTAACAAAGCCTTATGAATGGCTGACAGTTTGACTAATTTGACCTTTTTCTATTTTCACTTCCTTTTTACTTGAGGATTTCTATTGATCACCCCCCCCCAACACTTAAATCAACGGAGCACTCTCTTAGTGTTGTATGTGTAGATAGGTAAAGGTTTTCTTGATATCAAGCAATCTTCTGTTTCTCAACGGAGGAAAGCCAACTATGTCTCAATCCACAGCTAACATGAGAAGGAACGTTTAGGATCTGTGACCTGACTAACACATGTACATATACGCTTGCAGGGTTGGGTTGCAAATGACGGGGTCATGGGCAACAGATTGGGTCAAAGCTAGAACCGAGAGGAGCTTCAGAAACATGTTCTGGGGTCAGTTGAGACAGTTATCCCAGGGATTACTTAAAGCTATGATCTTCAAAGTGCAAATGACCCAAGATTAGTATGAAGGGGGTGTTTACTCCAGAATACCACTGCATTGTAGACTGGTTACTGGGCACTACAAGGCCCTATTTACACCTTCCAGTGTATTGAGGAGTGCATGACCCAGCAACTTTCCCAGGCCTGAAATAATGCTGATCTACAACTAAATATTTCTTGTCTAGAAATGTTCAGTTGTGTTGGCTGTCACTTCGGAGAACTGCCGTATCCACACAGAATGTGAACAAGAAAATCTAGGTTCAAAAGGTTAAATGTCCACATCCTGTGTAGACGAGTAAATTTAGCTGCATTTAAGATTCTGTAAAATCAAGCGTTTGATGTCAGTGGGGTTTGAATATTTTTAAGACTGGACTTGGGTTTGACTGTGAAGGCTGCTGTGAACAGTGAGGTTCTTTGGTGTGTGCCTTTTTTGTCTTTCACCCTTGTTATAATACACTGATGTTAGATGCAAATCGACTCTCTTCTCAACTTCTCAACCTTTTGAACTTTGTAAGCTTGTAAGATATTGTGACGTCACAGTTTTTTGCCCTACTCTCTCCACTTCCTTAACATCTGATTCACAGCTTAATGTATGTCGTAAAGAAAAAAAACTCTTTAATTTAATGCAAAATGTAATAAAAAAACAAAAATAAAATAAAATTCTTGTCATGAAGATGATGATATGTCCTTGACTTTTTCCACTTGTGTCTCTGCCTGAGGTGGTTATCTTTAATTGTTGAAATATGTGCAACACTGTTATGGGAAAACCAAGACAGAGTTTCACACAGGATTTGAAGGTTCTTTCAATTAGGAATTCATTTTAAGAAAAATAGTGTACTTTTGTGAAGTACACTATTTTTCTTTGCTTGTAAAACCTCCTCCAACCCCTCGAGATCTGAGAAACTTTTCTTCAGAATAAGATTCTACTTATGATACAAAGCACGTCTAAGTGGATGAAAGTACTTGAAACAGAAGTGAAATTGTTTCTTTAACTTCATATCTAATAAGTGAAAATAAAACTAGGTTATCAGCAGAGGGCGAGGTATGGTACTATTGAGCCTGTCGGTTAAATGAAGCAAACAATTTGATGGAGATTGGGGGCAGCTTTGTGTTGGCAGACTAGTACATGAGGCACTCTAAAAATCACCTTTTAAACTATAATGTATAATTGTCCACAGAGGGCAATCCATTTAATTCCATATAGAAAAACAATAAACTATTTAGAAGTTAATTGCAAGACAAAAGAGGGATTCCAAAAAGTGGGTTACATTTTCTGTTAGTTCAGTTTTAAAGTATGACACTTTATAAGGTGATGTCAATGTTGTGTTTACAACTTGTTTCTCCTGCCCCGAGTTAATGTCACCTTAAATTTTGAAAATATAATAGGAGCCATGGCCAGCAAGTTTCTGGCAGAGAAAAAATAAGTCGTCATAAAGCCGACACCCACCTCAATTGCAAGTTGTGATGATACCGTAAACTCAGCCTTGTCCTCGATGCATCAGTGCTGACTAACATTGACCAGAATATCAAATAAAGGTGTCCAGTTTCATATGTAAGCACATCCTTGTTATCATTTTGTCAGGAAATATAGCTTTGGCAGGAAGTTGACAACTCATACCTTTGATCTATGAGATGAGTCATAAGTTGGTAAAAGTCAGACTGTGCATGGAGATCAGATAACAAGGATGTGGTGCAGCTAATGAGGCCTGTCGCTGCCTTCACAATGCCGCATTGTGCAGTCTCCTTTCAGGCACCCGTGTGTTGTTGTACTACTCAGAGATCAAGATTCAGATATTCACCACTAAATCTTTTCCAACATGACATGAGCACAATCAAATCTAGTGGTGCAAGTGTGAGCTGGTTTTAACACGGAGTTGTAGTCAGTCGGTATTTAAGAGGTCAAAACAGGTGAAACCTACATCTTTGTGTGGTCTGTCCCAGAGATAAAGACAGCATGTCATAGTCAGGATAGATATCAGGCTATAGCTTTGAAACACATGCAAGTAATTCACCACATGACACTTAGCCGAATCAATACTAATGTAATATAAACCTCCGTCCTAATGTAATTGAGTGGTTTCATTATTTCAGCACATTTAAGTTAGAGACCAGATATTATGTTTCTCATTTGTCTTTAATTTGGTATCCATGTAATATTATAGTGTTATAGAGTATTAAAGATATGTATAAGTTATCTTAATGCTATGAATTGTTGCTCAACAAAGTTGATATGTGGATTCAGAACAGTACGAGAATTATAATATATAAAAATAAGAATTTAGCTGTCACTGTGTTTGCTACATTTATTAGTTTAAGATTCCTTTTGTGGCATTATGGGAAATGTAGATGATATAATTAAGGATAATTTGAATGGACAGTGTCTGTTCAAGATGTGTGTTGCTTTAGCCTGCACTGTTAAGGTGGTAACTGGGACAAGAGTTAATCACATTATCTATTTTATGTCATAAATCTCGTTAGTTAACTTCTAATGTCCAGAGTTGTCCATGTACACTTTGTGTAGATATGTTAATACTTTCATGACATAACATCTCCTTTCAGTGAAGTCCAGTTGCTTACAACAATAATTATATTGTTTTGCATGATTTTGGGGTATCATTAAATTGTACACTCATTAGCCAGTTTATTAGGTGTTCTTATGTAAGAGGTGTTTGTATTTTGTCCACCCAATTTATATTAATGAGGGTAGATTAAACATTAGGAACACCTCTCAGTATAACGCAATACAATTTGGCAGCCTCTAAAATGACCAATGAAGGGTAATTGACACCTCTGAACAAAAAGTGGACATTATAACCTTCGTGAAAGTCAGCCAAGGGTGTACATAGTTTGCGCTGTCTCAGTCAGAGATGCAACTAAGAGTGGCAGAGAGAGAGAGAAACCTGTTGATAAAGGATTACTTGATGTAAACTGTCACTGTACACTCTACGTTTCCAGTAAAGCCAGATTTGACTCAAACCTGTTAATTAATCCTAAACCTAAACTAAATTATAACTTGTTTGAAAGTCTTGTTCTTAATTTTCAACATCCGATATGGAAAACATTACAGCCAATTATATTTGTTGTTGTTTACCGAGCACCAGGCCCGTATTCTGAATTTTTAGTTTTTTTTAGAATTAGAGTTTTTGTCATGTGTAGTCCTAAAATCAGATAAAATAATTATTGTAGGTGATTTTAATATCCATATGGACGTTGACAGCAATAGCCTTAGTACTGCCTTCCCTCCCTAACTTATAGTTAGGGAGTGAGGAGTTGCAGCGTTCGCCTAGACCGGCGGGGGAAGGTGTATAGCCACAGTCATGACGCACCCCCTCCCTATCTCTGCTTCTCCCCATAGAAAGCTTACGTATACTTAGGGAGTAATGAGTCGCAGCGTTAGCCTAGACCGGCAGGGGAAGGTGTGTAGCCACAATCACGGAACACAGACTCCCTATCTCCCCTTCTCTGCAGCTCTTAGTTATGCGGTTATAGTTCTAGACTAAATGTAAATCAGTAGAAGTCACTCTGGATCATGACCCGACATTATGACCCGTCGACCCAAGAGCTGGATGGCTCATTTCACTGCCAGCGACAGCTGCAGAGGGCAGCCCGCCAGACTTTCAACAACCCTGGCAGCCACCCAGCCAGCAGACCAGCTAACCAGCTAACCAGTCAGACAGGCATTAAACCCTCCAGCCAGCCTTTAAGTAAACCATGTAGTCATCCATGCAGCCCCTGCCCCCACCAGTCCAACACAACTCTAATCCACCCTGGCCGTGGCCCGGCAGTGCTCATTTTGAGTGCCCTGCAATCTGTGGTCACAACAAGCTTAGCCATGTGATAAAGCTGCGCCATCCCATTCAGCAATTATTATCCCCTCACTGATAGTGATACAGCTGCTGCTCTTATAATGGCACACATCCTGACATTTTTTTATGCATTTTTCTGCCAATTCTTTTCCCTGCAGCTACAACACCACAGACACAAAAGAGACACAAAGGCACAACAGGATAGACAGATAAATAAACAGAAGAGATAATCATCTGCCCTGTCAAAAAAGCCTGCATAGATTCAAGTCAAAATACAGAGAGACACACACACACACACACACACACACACACACACACACACACACACACACACACACACACACACACACACACAATAACACACTCCTGAGTAATGTATCCCCTGTGAATTAATATGGCTCTCCATGAGTCATTAATGGAGGTCAATAGGCCCCTTAATGGCTGTTCTCCATGTTGGTTGGTTTGTCGTTAATGTGTCATCGTTTAAGTACATGTGAGCTTCATAGTGGAGTCTGTGTGTCTCTTTTACAATAATGTGATAGTGTGTGTGTGTGTGTGTGTGTGTGTGTGTGTGTGTGTGTGTGTGTGTGTGTGTGTGTGTGTGTGTGTGTGTGTGTGTGTGTGTGTGTGTGTGTGTGTGTGTGTGTGTGTGTGTGTGTGTGTGTGTGTGTACAGAGTCTGTCTGTTGTTCAGTCTGTACAGTGTGCAGAGTTGTAGCTGAGGACACCAAAGTCCTGTCCTCTGTCATTTTTCTGGGAGTTTGAGAAACCTGGCAGGAGTTTACTTTCTACAATTAAACAATAAACCACAGTGGATATGTTATTATTTTGAAATAATGCCAGTATTTTTGGACTGTTAAAATTGTATTACTATTGCACATTTAGACCTTAGGACCTCCCTAAAATGTTAGGGATAAGAAATTTGAAGAAGAAGAAATTATGTCAAACAAAAATACATATTATTTGTAACACAGAAAATACAATTCAACTGTTAATTGAATAATACAACTACAAACAAAACCTCTATATGAAAATCTATATCAAATAATCTGCTCTAATGTAAACTGTAATCAATAGCATGTCTGGCAAACTAATTTACTAACTACAGTCGCATTACTTTCCACGCTAAGGAGCCCTTTAACTAACTACATTAGTTGTTTTTTTTAATGCCCCACTCATGACTATATCTACTCCTGGATCCAGTCCTGGCCCTAGATGCTATCAGTGTTTAGGCTAAAATTAGCAGCTCTGTCTTGCACCATTCTTGGATTTGGAGAAGTTTACATCACAGCAACCCCAGCCAACTTTACCCAAGATTGCATTTCATTTGGCACACACATTAATTAGTCTTTATCCTAAAAGCCTTTTTTCTCTTGTAACGTAATGTTCGCAAAAAACATGTTTGAAAAAAGAAACATATATGTGAGCTAAGCAGCCTATGTCAAAAACAAAATAACAGCCTAATTTAAAAATTTTTCCATATCATATTTCTAATACAAGACTAACAAGCTCTACACTGCAACAACAATGCCTCTTCTCAAACAGGGGCTAATGTTAGCTTAATCAGCTAGTTGGAGCTGATAAAATCTGCCAGCAAAATTAACAGTCCCCGGCTAGAAGTGAGAGCTTTTGTCTTCCTCTGTCTGAAATCAGGGACTCAAAAAAAATAGCAGCTGGGGTTTGTTAAGATTCAACTGGGGAACTTGGACTCCTGACCTTAAATGTTTCTAAAATCCTGACTATGACCCTGACAGTGTGTCTGTCTGTATGTCTGCGAGGTTTTCCATATTATTATTCCCCTATCTGTGTGTTTGTGGATGTGTGTATGTTCACTATTCTCTCTACGAATGCCTCTAATCCTTGAAAAACAATCTTCCAGGTGAGATGCATAGTTCATTGTTGCTCTAAACCCACCCCAACGGACTGCTCTTCAAAATAAACAAGAATATTATAAATAAATAAATAAATACTGGATACTGGATTCAATTTGGTATACAATGCCAGACCTTTGTTGCATCTTGCTGTTAAATACTGAATATAATGACTTTTAAAAACAAAAGTCAGTGGTCATAAAGCAACACAGTGGTAATCTCTGCTCTGCTGAGGATCGTTGTGGTTTAACAGCCAGTAACAGTCATTCTCACTGCACCTGATGTCTTACAATATCTGCTCCACTTCATATTAAGCTGATTAGGTCTTGCAGTAATCTGGATGTTGGCCAAAATTCAGTGCAGAGCAGACATTATTGCCTTGTTGAAATACATAAAAGCACACTGGAGACATTTTATCCTTGTAGGAAGCACATTAACACATCCCATGTACTTAGGCTGCACTAAATGTACCTTCAAGGCATTTAGGTGGCCTTGTTGTGAAGTGGAGTGTAGGTGTAAAGGCCTCAATGCTGCTGCTGCTGCTGCTGCTATTGAGTAATGACGACTGGCAGCCACAAAGTGCAGAGACAACTGTAAAATGCAAAGAGATTAAAATGGAGAGGGGAAATGAGTAAAACTGAGCAGATTACACAAACTACAATGTAGTCAATCATTGTGTATTTATAATTACGTAAGTGTATCTTCATGCATCTTTCTGAGAAATGCAATGACCACATCCATACAAAATTTAAAATGTGTCACTTCAAGTATTCCATTAGTAATACATCTGCATTTGTACCATGAACTTAGTAATCCTTAAAATGTCCTTGAATGGTTATGATATGATGGCTCACTGAAGGGATGCATTGCACACTGAACACTGTAGATTTCCAGCGCACCAAAGCATGCATCATTCAGCTCAAACTTCTCAGAACCTGAGAAGAATCCAGCAGAAGATTCTCAGCAAGGATTCACAGGAACGAGGGCGAGAGCAACTCTCTCTACATTGAAAAAAGCCTTTGGCTGTGAAGAAGCAGCCAGAGGAGGATACCTCTGAGACTTCTGATGGCAGAGTGAGCAGGAAAAAGAGCCAAGCCTTGTTCTGTCGTTATAAGCCCTGTGCTGCATACATAGACGAACGAGCAGGGGAGAAATTGGCAGTGGGAATAAGGGCAAGACAGTGTATGTGTACTGTGCATGTATCCCTGTAGCCACGTGCACACACATACAGTGCAGTATGCTCGGGGCTTAAGAGGTGGCTGAGGAGAATGACTGGCGAGGAGATCAAAACAAAAGCCCATGGGTTATGTTGGAGGGGAGCTCAGGGACTTGGGATGGAAGTTTGCTCCTCATCTGCTGGTCACATGCACATTTAGACGTGTGCACACTCACACACATTCAAGAAGTCTAAGAGCATAATGACCACGAGAGAAGGAAAGATAACCCAAAAAAAGACACACCACTAAGAGAGAAAAGTCAAACTCACATGCATTCAGGCACACACATACACACAGCATAAGGCTTTAACTGGCTGATATTGCCAGGGGTGCAAGGATAATCCTGTGAAACAGTGTTTGTGTGGAGAAACTTAGTTTCAGTAGCCAGGAGAAAATATAAATACCCTCCAAAAGTTGAAAGAAGATGCCAATCAACTTTACACTACAATAATCTATGACCTGGTTTCTCAATGTTGTCTGCCTCTTTGAGGAGTGAAAATAACAACAACACAGCTACATCCAATTACCTTCTTTTAAGGGCATTTCAACATTTTCTGTAAACATGTCTGCTATTTTCATAGTCACAGTTCAGAGTCATGGTTGGCCCGATCAGAACACCATATGGGTATATGTAGTGTGGAACAAATAGTGTGAGTTGTATTTGCAAAAGGCTTTAGTGAGATGGAGCCTTCCTCCAACAGCGTAGGTGCAGCAAGTAGCAGAAAAATGTGGTAATTTAAAGAGACCCAAAAAGTCAGAATTTATGGGAGTGCAGTTCCCATTAATGGTGTCATCCTATGAGGAGCCAGAGTCACAACTGGGGTGAAAAAGATATAATTGGTAAATGTCGTCTGATTTATGATTTTGCATATGTTGTTAATTTTGCACAGGGCTGATCAGTGCATGTGAGTATAAACAACTCCCTCCCAGAGCAGCTAGACTGTTTTCTGTTGCTGTGTGCTCCTTGAATAAAAGTGAATACAGAAGTGGTTTTGAGGGAATGAGTTACTATAAAGCTATCAATGTGAAGTCAGAAAGCTATTTCAATAGTTGTAGCCTCCATCTATCAAGAAGATTTGAGCTTGTGTGCATACCTAAGATACATTTCCTGAATTTCTTAGTTACTTGGAATTCTATTTTCATTTTCTATTGATATATATGTCTAACCTTGAATATGGTAAAGTAATCTAAAGGTGTCAGTATGCTTCAACTGAAGTGCTTGGCGGGTGGTCAAACAGCATCTTAATCCCCCACACCTCTCTGACATCGGAATTGGGGATGCTGTAGACATTCACATTAACTTCATGCAGGCTTGACCTTCTCTAACAAGCTCTCTTTTTAGATTTTTACTTATTACTAAGTGTTTCTTTTCATGTGTGCAATACTATGGATGCATTTGCACTATGGATGCCTTTGAGGAAAGATTATCCCAAAGTGTTGCTATCCCCAAGATTACCATGTCTCACATTGCACAGAAGGTTTTTCGACTTTGAATGTGGTTCATCGGAACAGCTATAAACACTTTACCCTTAAGAAGAGGTGGTTTTGAGCCTACTGTAAGCTTAACAGTGGTGAGTAATTAGAATACATATTGGAGTGTGGGTATTCTCTGAGACCCAAAAATGTCAAATTTTAAATAAGTAAATAAAACATTATAATCCAATAAATATTAAAAACTTGTGTGCCCGCAGTCATTAAAACCGTGAGAGGAGGAAGTCAAAAGAGTAGTGTGGTGAAAGTCTCACCTCCCTCAACCCTCTCAGGCCACTGTGACAGGGGAGGGGAGTGAAAACATGCCTGTGTGAAAGCTGCCACATAGTTGCTAATTTGCTGACAGGGTTTCATCCATCTACTCTGAACAAGGGAATAGACTTTGTCATCTTGTTTTGCTTATCCAGCCTGTGGAAATGTACTGTAACATCTTACTTCACTTAAGAACAGAGCTGCTTTTTTATGCTTCGGCTGGGTTTATTTTAGTCCCGTCATTTCTCTTTATTTTATATAAGCTTTCATCGTATATTTATTTCATACAGCCCTTGCTCTGCTGTTGCCGTCAAAAAGAGTTTAAAAAAAGCCTCCAGATTAACACAAGCATGGAAAATTAATGAGCATGTCATTAGCAATAGAAATTCATGAAGATTCATGAATGTTTACTGTTCACCCCTCTCCCAAAGTGCTGGTCATTCAGGAGAGGAGACGTTAACAAATGGATGAAAAATGGAAATGTAAGTAAATGATAAATACAAAGTTATCAAGACAGAGGCATCTACTGTATGTTGGAATAAATACCACCTGTGATAATGAAGAATAAACCCACATATTTGAAAATGAAAACATGTCAACTTTCCATTCTCACATGCTGGTCATTCAACCAGGACCTTAACTGCCAAGGCGTGGCACCTAATGGCTGCTGATAAGTTGTTGTCATAGGGGATTGTTTGGGCTTGTTAGACACAAAAGTAAGGAGGAACATGTTGCCTGGTGAGTGTGATCACACTTGTCTTTCAGCAGCCATATCCTGAAAACAAGAACATCTAACTGAGATCACAGAGGGAGCATGTTTAACCATGGATCAGCTAGCCCTGACAGTAGCGGAGTGGGTCCGATTACCCAGTTAACATAAAGAAGTTTCCTAGCTTAAACTATTTCATTGTTTTGTTTTAGTGAAGATGGTCTTTATATACAAGCTTGAAGAGAAAACTGTCTGACCTCATGGTCAACTGGTTTGTCTGACTCAGACATCCATGTTAATCTGTATCAGATTGAAAAAATGAAAGGCTTGGTGTAATAATCATGTCTCTTTGTCTCCATATCTCACCAAACCTTTCACTTTCCTATCCGAGACGCATCTCGAAAAGGACAGCTTTGACACTGAGAAGGATAGATACTGTAGAACGTTTAGCTGAATCTCTACAGCAAAGGCAGTTGGAGGTGGATTTTAAACACGTTGCACATCATCTGGTAGCTATAGATACATTGTCAGACTGGGTGCAAAGTAAAACATCCTTACAATAGTGTTATAATTACTTTTGTGGAAAAATGGACACCGAAGGTTGAATTCTATTTAGTTCACATTGGTGCAAATGTGTCCTCAGCAGCATATAATGTATATGAATGGAATTAGAGGGCAAGCAGTTCACCAGCTTTGTGTATTAAAACAGCAAAAGAAGTGAGGAAAATAAATGACTGTATGTGGGAAGACAGATGCTTGTGTAACATCTTCGGCTCTGACACAGCCGAGCAGAGTCAGCCTCGGACTGAGGACTGAGGTTGCACTGAAACACGCCCACAATACTGCACTTATACTTTAATGTACGGAGAGGAGCGGAGAGGTCACCAGATGTTATTTTGCTCGAAGAATCCCGAGGTGAGCATCTGCAAAAGACGGGTGAACTCAAATTAGATGGATGTGATATTATCGCAGCTAATGCACAAAGATATTGTAGGTATAGAGGGATAGCTATAAAAGTGAAACAACAATATTGGATGTAGGCAGATTACACAGACTCAGTTTGCTGCCATTACCAGCAAGTACTGTATGCACATTAAAAGAGAATTTCATTGCTCAGCTTACTTGCATGCATGTGAAAAAAATGATGTGTCTCCACATTCAGTATTATGTATGCCTTAAAAGATGACACACTCATAATTCCATCATTTTATATTCCTTTTAAATTTATGTGCATATGGGACAGTTTTAGTCTGTGTAAGTCAACAGTTTTCTTGAACCACATGCCTGTGTAAGCACTTTCCCTCTGTCAGATCAGCCACCTCCCATATCTTCACACATTACAGCCTCTCTCTGGAATCAGCCCAGCATTCAGTGCGTGTGTATGCAGGTGTAGCTGTGTGTAGTAGTGGCTGTCATATTAAACTGCAGTTCTAATATGAAAAAAGGGATATCTTTCTGAGCCACAGATGTGGCCACTGACAGCAGGCTCTCTGCTCCCCAGAGGAATAGTTTTTAGAAAATCCTGTAGAAGCACTGCAGCACTAAGAAATGTGAGAAGAAGCTGGCTAAGCAGTTGATAGCAGGTGTAGAGAGGGTAGAGAGGTTATAGAGAGACCTATTTAACAACAAATTACTGAGCTTCCCATTATAAGATAAATATTAATAATGACTTTATATTTATCATACCTTTCCTCAAAATGTGCAGCACTAAGTGCTTCAGATAAAATGATTAGATGGTAACTTAAAGGGACAGAACCATAATTATCAACTCATTTACAATGGGCTAAAGAATGGATCTTATAGTAGCATAAGAGTTGAGTCACTCCACAAAAGGACAGACATATTTTAAAGCTTTCGGTTTTACTTTAAAACCATCATCACTAGCAGGTCGAGGTGTACTGTAACAGCTAAGGTGCCAGCTGATTGCTCAATTGCACTGATGTAAAACTGCAGGTTTACAGTCATTTTATTGTATTATCGTTTGTGTGTGTTTTGTTCTGATCTGTATGTAATTTACGGTAGTTTTGAGTTTTGTGTATTTTAAGGGACCATCTAGGGACAGGCATGGCAAACTGGCTTAGCTTATACATGCTGAGGTAATATGTGGCATTGGTTCATGCTATATACGCAGTGTTGGGGATTAACGGAATACATGTACTGGTGTTACATATTCAGAATACAAATTATGAGTAACTGTATTCCATTACAGTTCCAATTTAAATAGTTGGTATTTAGAATACAGTTACATTTTTGAAATCAATGGATTACATGACGATACTTCTCTGTTTCATGAGTATATTCACTCTCTAAATAAATTAAGGCAACTCCATGCATTTCCCAGAAGCCCCAATACGAAAACGAAAAAATTTGCTATTTGTGTGATCAGTCACAACAGAGCCAGGGCAGGAATGCGTTTCTATCTTGGAAATTCAAACAGCATTTCACATTAAAGAAAGAGAAAGAGAGAATGATTGTGAAAGTCAAGATTTATTTAAAGATATGAATGCACAATGCAATGTTTTGAACATTGGACAGCCTGTTACAAGTGATGATCGTTTTGAGTTTTGTGTCTAGAGTTTTGAAAAATGACGTCAAGGTTCTGAAATTAGTAGCAAAGTCATTGTAAAAAACTGTAAAATTACCCTTACTATCATGCTATCATCATTGCGACTAACTGATCTCTACAGCCCTCAGAGAAGAGATGGCTAGACCAGCAGCTGAGACCCTACTGATTATAGTCCAGAGAGGCAGCAGGGGACAATCACGTGTGTGTGTGTGTGTGTGTGTGTGTGTGTGTGTGTGTGTGTGTGTGTGTGTGTGTGTGTGTGTGTGTGTGTGTGTGTGTGTGTGTGTGTGTGTGGTGTCACCGTGGCTGAGCTGGCTCAGTGTCCTCTGCTCTGGGATGAAGAGCTGTGTACAATCCATCAGCCTGGTGGTTGGTCAAGGTCACACACACACACACACACACACACACACACACACACACACACACACACACACACATTCACACACACACACACACACACATGCACATACACACTGTCCTTGCATATACATCATCGTGACACATACAGCATGTCTGTGTTATAACTGCACATCACTGAATCCTGACATGACAAAACAAAACACGTGTCAAAACTAATTACCTTTACTAAGTTACACAGAGAAACTAAATCATGCAAATATGAGTTGAAGGAAAACATCACTGGGATGTCCTGTTGGAAAGTTGATGAATGCACCAGTCATGGGTCAAGGTCATGGGTTCAAATAGGGTTAATGATTCATTTGTTTACATGAGTCCCATTTGTGCTCTCATTCTCCACCATATGTTGTCTAACAAAGCATAAAAATAGCTGTGGAAAAGTGGATGAACGTGTACTTTGACGCAAACAGTTGCACACTTTTTGTTGGGTTGTGAGTATGTTTACTGTGTAGTTTTTTTTCTGGAGTTGTCCGGACGCAATCACTAAAGATCAAGCAATCTGAAGTGAAATTGGCTAATATTCAACCAAAGCCCATATCCCAATTGCATAAAAACAGAGAAATGGCTGAATATAATTTAGTTTGAAGATGGCCCCAGTCTGAATAAATTGATTGCTTGGTATAATGTCCGTCCAATTAATTTACCTTTCGCAGCTGAGGCTTTGTGAAGAGGTTGGTTAATTGCTGCTGCCTCCGTCAGAGCCATCACAGCCCTTTGCAAAGAGGGAAGCCAAACACTGAGCAAGAAGAGGAGCGGCCATCTGGAGAGACTTTTTTGACAGGCTGGTCAAATAGTGGGGCAGTGGGGCAGTGGTGCATTCACAAACACTGACATGAAATAAACCCCAAAAGTTCAATGCTGTTTGATGGCTGTAGAACTCTTCTCAAGAGGTCAGCATCATATTTTCCAGCACAAATGTAGCACTTTTTAAAGATGTATACATGACATTTTCCACTTAACAGCTTCAAAAGTTGAATTAATTAATTAAAGAAAAGAAAAAAAGATGAAACAACACTACGGTTTGAAACTGCTAAGCTTTTATAACTGTCTGTTTTACAAGAAAAACAGATGGCAAGTTTCACTCCAGCACTTAAATAGTTCTCACTGATGTTTTAATTTGCCTCTGTGAACACCTGGATTGTAAGAGCATTCCTAATGTGCTCTATCTTCAGTTTTTAAGACATAACGAGTCATGTTCTAAAAATAAAACTATCACTATTTTCCATCACATACGGTTCACCTTTACAGTATCTCTGTGGGGCACACACACACCCTGCTGTTGTTGCCATGATGCTGTGTCTCTGTATTTAATTCAGACCACACAACTCTGTGTTGATAATAATTGCACGGATTACCTGGAGCCATAATCACATGATGTGTGACAAAGAGAAGGTAAAGCACAGGCCATCTGGTCTGCCTGAGTGCGGCTGAGTCAACACACACACACACACACACACACACACACACACACACACACACACACACACACACACACACACAAACACACATTGTATGTATAAGGGCCAGCAGGCAATACACACACACACACACACACACACACACACACACACACACACACACTGTCAAAAAGGAATGCATACCTAGACAACAAGCAGAAACAGCATTATCCTGATTTAACCTGTATTTGTACCTTCATTAACCTGCAGATGAACCTGTAAATGCACTTTACACAACACACACGCTATGCCAGTAAATCAAGCTATTAAGCTGATGTTGCCAGTTTGTTTTTATTCTATTAAATATTGGCAGCTGTTTATTCAATGCATGTCATGCAATAAAATCTCAAATCCGATGAATAATTACGTCCTGATTTCAGCTATATACACTGTAAAACGTCTAAAACCTTTGTTGTATACTTTATGTAGGTTAACATACCATGGCTATTTTTTCATATCAGATAAACTTCATTCAAACGTCATCCCATGCTATCCCACCAAATCACATTTTATTACATTAAATGATCTTTTTTTCATTTGTTCTTTCTTTTTTGTCTTTGTTTGCTGTCTTTACCTGTTTTACTCTGGCAAATTGAAAAATCTTAATTAACTAACTGTCTATTGGCTCTCTAAAATCCAAACTGTTCAAACTATAAAATACACTAAACATAGATATATTCAGTAACATATATCAACATTAATAGACTGAGATAGCAGCCTGTATCTGTCCTTCAATGTTCCTTTTTCTTGCCCTTCACCCTCTGAAAGTATCTATGTATATTGTTTCTTCCTCCCTCCTCACCTTCCCCCCACCAATGTAGCATCATCTCACATCATTCTCCTCTCCACGACCCTGCATCCTGCTATGAAATCCCTCCATCTTTCTCCTCCTCCTGCCTATCAGTTCAGCCACCAACCTGTCACTTAAACCTCAGAGCTATGGTACACAGCTGCCAGATGTCTGTAACCTCTATACATACACACACACACACACACACACACACACACACACACACACACACACACACACACACACACACACACACACGTGATTGTCCCCTGCTGCCTCTCTGGACTATAATCAGTAGGGTCTCAGCTGCTGGTCTAGCCATCTCTTCTCTGAGGGCTGTAGAGATCAGTCAGTCCTCCAGGGGAATGAGTTTTTTACCGTGTGTGTGTGTTCCTGAATTATTTTCAAACATTTGGGGACAAATTTGGAATTTAAACCAGCTGATTGGGGATGGCTTGTCTGATTAGGGATGGAACTGGTGTCCTTAGTTTGTTTTCACTGCAGCTGCATTCAGTGTGAGCTAAAACAATGTCAGTCTTGTTGGTCGACCTGTGGGACATCAGTGAGTCTCGAAGCAGCCGAACAAAATAATTTGAAAACAATTATATTTGATCCCACACTAGACTGGTTGACTCAATAAAGTGTGTGTGGCAGGTAGTTCACCACATCCCTTCCCCTGAAAAAAGTACATTTTGCTTTTTTTTTACTGTACTGAGCTGACGGATAAAGTGTCACAGATTTCACCAAATGGGTTAATAGTACTACTACTTAATATATGCTGCCTTCACGTGCATGTTATCAGAAGTACCATAATCCAAAGTTTAGCACACCTAAGAAAATAAACATGAATAATGGCAATAAATATGGGAACAGTAGATATATTCAATCACTAAGTTGCTAAGATGCAAATACAAAGTGTATCGTCCCACACATAAAATAACCTTTGACTTAAACTCATGTTAACAGATTTTGTTTTGGGCCATTTGGGGGCAGCACAAAGAAGCTGCCACAACATTGACATATTATCCAATATTAAGTTAAAATGGCGAGCTTGATACCACATATTTGCATTTTTACACATCCAGCAGTAACGGAGCAACATTATGATTCAATTGGAGTCTTGTTTTTGGCCACCTGATGAATGTAGGTTCAATATTCACTCTTTTTTAGCTCTGTTTTCTATTTAGCTTTCCACCAACTCCTAAGAAAAATATCTGGCCCTTTAGCTGCTAATTACTCCACAATGTTCACCAGCTAGTTGCTAACTGTGTCTGTCTGCCATTTGGTGCTGAAAATGTAGTGTACAGTGGGTCTGCCTGCTGCAGCAGCAATCTGCACGATGAGATCAGTGAGAGTGACCCAAAACGGGCTAGGAAACCGAACAATGAGCTGAAAGATGCTGAAATGTTTCATAGCGAGTTAGTTGATATTCCTCTGTGGTTTCATCACCACCAGCGACCCCTTTCTCATACAAGTAGCAAAGTGATTCTTTGATGATGTTATATATTAATAAAAAATAATCTTTTGTGTAATAAATATGTAATAAATGTGTCATCTTGTGAGAAGGAGCGTATACAGTAGGGGAGATTATGTGCCAGTTATGGACCAGGTAGTGAATTTTCTTTTATTCCATTCCTTCACTAGCATTGTGTATGTATTCAATGGTTAGGGCCACAGGGATTGCATGTATAAGTCAATGCAAAGCCCCAAAGGAGAGTTAAACCAGCAATATGTTTCTATCTGTATGTGTGTCTGTAAATAAGAGACGCTCAATAGTTTGTGTATGGGTGTGCACCTGCATATCTGTGTCAGTCCAACAAATGTGTTTACAGTACATGTGCCAGCTGTTGTGTGTATGTAGTACTGTATGTGTAGTGTGGGTGTGTGTGTCCCACAGCCCTGAAGGTCAGTGGTGAGGTGATAATACTTTAGCTGCATCCAGGTTTGGAGCACAATCTGCTGCATTTCCACATTGATTTCCTGTCACTCCAGATGGAAATTCTTACTGCACAGCGCCCCACCCCCCCTTCTCTCTCTATCTATCTCCTTCTCTCTTTCTCACACACACACACACACACACTCATCATCCTCAAACTGATGAATGATTTCAAAGTTAGCGGGTAAAAGGTGAGGGATCAGGCTGTGTTTTTGACAGGTCACTGATGGTTTCAGTGAACGGCTGGAAATGTATTCTCTGGGATCTCGATGAACTGTCAAATGAGGTCATAGGAAAAGGTTTCATCTGAAATTTTAATTCTCAAATTTAAAACGTCTGACATGTTATTGAAATTCAAATGACCAACTCCTCAGTATTTCTCAATCTTACTACATGAATATGAATGGAGTGATAGCCTCCATCTGATTCTTCCTTAATATGCATGAGAGGAGAAGACTTGATGAATTGCCCAAATCCCTGTACTGATCCCCATTTACGATTATTGGACCAAGAAACCAATTGTTCTATAATGAGAAGCGTTTACGCCCGCACTGGATGGACTTTTAATGTTATTTGGGTCTGGCCTTGTTACACAAGGGGTCAAGGGTCATACATTTTGTGAAGGGAGCATCCGTCACACTTGACTTTTTGTATTGACCTTTGCAGAGAGTGTAAGCTGTTAGGGCGCTGACAGTTCATCTGCAAAGGTGCAATGAATGGAAACACACAAACACAAGCAGGGAGGCATGCCATGTGGACACACACATGCACACACTTGTTCCAATTTCACCCCACACTTCCCCCATCCCACACACGTTTAAAAAGCTTTTTATTTCAGGCAGTGATTGCTGGCTTTAAACATTACTTGTGAATGGGGACTACCATTAAGGCTTGTTCATTGCTGTGCTAACAGCCCCGTTCCTGATGACAGGTCAGGGCTGCGTAAGTGGAGCCACATGAGTGATGACATCAATGGCTGTTATTTATGCAAAAAGCTGCCACAAATGAAAACCATAATCTGGCGTCATGCAATGTAATGGATTTCAACCCACCACATTTGACCTCTTTTTTTAAATTTTATTTTATTTTTGGACTATTGAATCTACTACAGAATCTTGACAAGCAGCTTGGCAAGTTTGGATTTTAAAAAGTCTTCTTTAGATCATAAAATCAGTGATGTAAACTGTATTTTTAATACACTACAAAAATATTGTACTTTTTATTCCATTACATTTATTTGACAGCTTTAGTGACTACTTACTATATATATATATATATATATATATATATATATATATATATATATATATATATATATAGCTTAACTATTTCATATACATATGATGTTGGGTAGTTTTCATGTACAGTATAAAAACATCAGATTTTATAAGCTCAATAAAGGTTGTGTATGTAACTGCAATGTAATGTAATTTTATTTAAACAGGGACAGTGTACAATTAAACATTAATCTTGTAATAGAACAAGGAAAGATAGATTGCACCAGGTCCACCAATCAAATATTCTGTCAAATATATGTAGTGAAGTAAAAAGTACAATATTTGGCTCTAGAATGTAGAATTATAGAGTAGCATAAAATGAAGTTAATGGAATAAAGTAAAGTATCTCAAGATTTGGCCTTCCACCACTGTCAGTAACAATAATCCAATATAATAATATATAAAATGGGGCCGTTCTGCATTATGAGTACTTTTATTTTTGATACTTGCATACATTTTGCTGATAACACTTTTAACGCTTTAATTTTTGGAAAATTTTGAATGCAGGGCTTTTACTAATAATGCAGAATTGTTCTGATTTTAGTTTTGCTATTTTTAAGGATCTTAGCACTTGTTCTCCCAAAGCATACAATAGCACATTTGTTATTATACTTATATTATTGTGTCTATATGCTGTAATTTCATGTATTTTCCAAAAAATGAGTTTGATGCTGGGCTCTCTCTCTCGCTCTCTCTCACACACACACACACACACACACACACACACACACACACACACACACACACATACACTTTTCATAATTGATGTGGGAGATCATGCTCCCCAGGGGTCAGTCTCTCCATCTCTCCTCATCCCTCCGATTTTCCCCAGCTGTCTCCTGCTCACCTTCTCCTCTTCTTCGTCTTCTTCTTCCACTTCGTCTTTCATTTCACCCCTTCATCCCCTGCCTTTCATCTTGTCCACCCATTTACATGCCTGCTGGCCCTTATCCATTTAATGTGCTGACGGAGCTGGGGGGTTACCAGTTCGGTTCCAGCAAAGCACTCATAGCAAGATGCCTTTCTTTTTCACCTCCTCTCCATTTGCCCTCCTCCTGTGTGTCTCTGCATCTATATCTGTATCTCAGTACAAATTCACCCTCCCCCACACACATGAGCTGTCTCCAGTGTTCACAGACATTTACAACACCTCACTGGAGACATGTCACGTGCCAGCCTGTTTCAAGACCTCAACAATCATCCCTGTTCCCAAGAAGCCAAGGACCACAGGACTTACTTCAGACCCATCGCCCTGACCTCTGTGGTTATGAAGTCCTTTGAGCGCCTTGTGCTTTCTCACCTCAAAGCCATCACCGACCCCCTCCTGGACCCCCTGCAGTTTGCCTACAGAGCCAATAGGTCTGTAGACGATGCAGTCAACCTGGCCATACACTACATTCTCCGGCACCTGGACTCCACAGGAACCTATGCCAGGATCCTGTTTGTGGACTTCAGCTCTGCCTTTAACACCATCATCCCCGCTCTGCTTCAGGAGAAACTCTCCCAGCTTGGTGTGCCTGACTCCACCTGCAGGTGGATCACTGACTTCCTGTCTGACAGGAAGCAGCATGTGAAGCTGGGGAAAGATTTCTCCGACTCACAGACCATCAGCACCGGATCTCCTCAGGGCTGCGTTCTTTCTCCTCTGCTCTTCTCCCTGTACACCAACAGCTGCACCTCCAGTCACCAGTCTGTCAAGCTTCTGAAGTTTGCAGACGACACCTCCCTCATCGGACTCATCTCTGATGGAGACGAGTCTGCCTACAGGTTGGAGGCTGACCACCTGGTGAAGTGGTGCAAGCAAAACAACCTAGAGCTCAATGCTCTAAAGACAGTGGAGATGGTTGTGGACTTCAGGAGGAACTCAGCCCCACCTGCCCCCATCACCCTCTGTGGCTCCACAATTAACATTATGGAGTCTTTCCGCTTCCTGGGAACTATCATCTCCCAGGACATCAAGTGGGAGCTGAACATCAGCTCCCTCCTCAAGAAAGCACAACAGAGGATGTACTTCCTGCGGCAGCTGAAGAAATTCAACCTGCCAAAGACAATGATGGTGCACTTCTACACAGCCGTTATTGAGTCCATCCTCACATCCTCCATCACCATCTGGTACGCTGCTAGCACAGCCAAGGACAAGGGCAGACTGCAGCGTGTCATTCGGTCAGCTGAGAAGGTGATTGGCTGCAATCTGCCGCCGCTCCAGGACCTATACGCCACCAGGACTCTGAAGCGTGCTGAAAAGATTGTGGCTGACCCCTCCCACCCCGGCAACAAACTCTTTGAGACACTCCCCTCTGGCAGGAGGCTGAGGTCCATCAGGACCAAACCCTCACGTCACAAGGACAGTTTTTTCCCCTCTGCCACTAGCCTTATTAACAAGGCCCGGAAACCACCCTGACTCTCTCCACACCCCACCTCTGGCTCTACATGCCACTATACTTAATCTGCTCTTTTTATCTTAATTCTTACGCTCTTATTTTTAATACATTATGTGTGTGTATATATATATATATATACATATATATATATATATATATATATATATATATATATATATATATATATACATATATTTATACTTATATTGTTGTTCTGTTTGTTTAACTTATTTTAGAGAATGGGTGACATGCACCTACAACACCAAAACAAATTTCTTGTATGTGTAAAAAACGTACTTGGCAATAAAGCTTTTCTGATTCTGATTCTGACCACACACAAAAACCTCACTTTGCAATTTGCGCACACACACACACACACACACACATACACACACACACACACACACACACACACACACACACACACACAAAAACACCTTATGTTCTGTCTCTCTCTTGCTCACTCTCCTCCAAGGCTTTTACCACAAAGTAGCTGGGTCCCTCTCCAGATGTTAAGTGTCTTCCTGGCTGGTGGACATAGTAAGGAGAAGGCAGGCACGAAGGAAGGCACACGCACACGCACACACACACACACACACACACACACACACACACACACACAAATTAGAGATGTATGGTGTGGAAAAGGCTGAATTACTGCAAGAACATCAGAACCTCTTAATGGAAAAGACACACACACCCTTTGGTAATCTTATATTCTAATATACAGTACAGGCAATATATCTCACCTCACATAATGAATTAATGAATTTACATACAGTGAGTCTCAATTTATCAAATACACTTTTTTGGGTAATTGTGGCACAATGTGACTTTATGTTGCATAACATGTATTAGGGGTCCAAGCCCGAGTCTGGAAGAACCGGCGGTAGCAAAGCCACGCCGTTCGCACAGCAGGGCTGGGAACTCTATTGCTTTCCTGCTGATGCTACAGCCTAAACCGTACATGGTGGGGGGGGTGACATTTTCAGGACTGGTCCAGATCCCTGCAAGGACCTCGGACAAAAGATTCCAGCCACCCCCACCACTAGGTGGCGCTATAGCAGAAAGAAAACAAGTTTTGCTTTATAACTCCCAAACCGTACATCGCACAAAAAGAATAAACATATCCACACGTTCCCTGAATTCAGCTGAATCTCCTGATATAGGCCACGCCCATTTCCACTTTCTGCGGAAAATCGATTTATCATAAACCTACTTTTTCTAACTCCTCCTAGACTGTAACCGATCTGCACGAAACTTGGTATGTAGCATCTCCAGACCTACCTGACAAAAATGTATCAAAAGAATTTTTATCGGATAAAAATTGTGCAAATTAAGCACGAACAAATTTGCGTAGCTAGCTACAAAAACATGAACTTTGCCTTTTCTCGGTCAAAATAAATGCTATCAACACAAAACTTTAGATTCTTGTTTCTCATGACCCTCTGAGGCTCCCCAACCAATTTTAACCAATTGGCCACTAGGGGGCGCTACAAGTACAAAAAGATTATATCTCACAAATTTTTGAGGGTACCATCTAGGGCCACTCCTGAGGCCACGCCTACAGTGGGGTACTGATTCATCAAAGTGGGCGTGGCCTATGGGACCCAGGTTTGGATTTACCACTTACACCAATGTGAGCAAGTTCATATTTACAGGGTAGATGTACAATGGTTCATGGACCTCACCTTCCAAAAATTACACATAGGTGGCGCTATAATGACGTAAAACGTGTTTTTGCCTATAACTCCCACAATACACATCACACATTAGAAAACCTTACATCCACGCGTACCTTGAATCGAGCTGAATCTGATGATATAGGTCACGCCCATTTCAGCTAAGAGGTTTTTTCGCAATATTGCACAATGCACAAAAACTACTTTTTCTATCTCCTCCTAGGCCGTCCAACTGATTTGCACGAAACCTGGTAAATAGCATTGCCAGATGGACCTGACCAAAAGTTATCAAAAGAATTTTGCTAGGTTAAACTATGATGCATTTTACGATCAAACAAATTTTCCTAGCTAGCTACAAAACACAACCTTAAACATATCTCGCCAAATTTAAAAGATATCACAGCAAAACTTAGTATTATTGTTCAACATCCCACTCCGAGGCCTTGTACCAACTTTGGTGAGGATTGGCTATTAGGGGGTGCTATAATGAACGTAGACGCGTTTTGGCAAATAACTCAATGCATTTAAATGGGACATTTGCGATTGATTGCAATTTCTCTGCCGTAGTAAGTGCTATCAACACGAAACTTGTGTTGCTCGTTCGGCATGCCACTCTGAGGCTCTGTACCAAATTTGGCACAGCGTTGGCAAAACGTTTATGTTTTTTGGCAAATAACTCAATGCATTTAAATGGGAAATTTGCAATTGCAATATCTCTGCCACAGTAAATGCTATCAACACAAAACTTATTTGTTTGGCATGCCGCTCTGAAGCTCTGTACCGAATTTGGCAAAGATCGGCCTTTAGGGGGCGCTACAGACAACGTAGACCAGTTTTGGCCCTTTTACTCAATCAATGTTAATGGAATATTTGCAACGGCAATGTACCACAGACCTTGGGGTTCGCACCTCTCAATATTTACCAACATTTGCCTCCCCACCGTCACACTTTGGGTCCCGCTTTCGCGTGCTCCCCGGTTCATTGGGGGTGACTCGCGTCGGGGTGATTGGCGCCGGGAGGCTTGGACCCCGTCATAACTGCTTGCAGTTCTAGTTTTTATTGGATTTATTATTGAGGTTACTGAAATGGAACATGTTTCATTATGTTTTATTAAGTAAAAAAAACTGCACTTCATAAAATTACTCCAACTTTTCTACCCTTGCACAGATGCTAATCAAAATGTCCTGATAAATGCAAATCTGTGTCAGACCTGAAATAAGTTTTCAGGAAATGTATAAGGGAACAAGAGTAAATAAAATCATGCTATAGTATAATCAATTTTATAAAATGACTTCTAAGGTTTCTGAATATTAAAGGTATCATTGGTAAAGTATAATGAGCAAACACTGAAACCAGTCTCAAACCATCGCAGAAGGTTACTGTTGTATGATGGTGCCTGATTGGCTCATGGGGTATGTTACGGGTCATGCTATAGCCTGAGGAAGGTGTCTGGTGGCTCTGTCTGGTTAGGGTGCCTCGCAGGCATGCCTGGAGCCCAGAGAGGGCCCCTGCTTCCTGGGGAACATCTGACCATCCTCCAATCCCCATCCAGCAGATGGCGGAAGGACTAAGGACTGATTGGCATGGACCACTCTCCAAAATGTCTCTGAAAAAAACAGCGATATAAGTGAAAACTTGGCCGTATAGAGGAGCAACAATGAATAAAACATAAGGCTGTGACTCCTATTTGACTCCACCGTGTTGCCATTTTTTTCTATAAAAAAACACAACCTCTTTTACACATGAATCACAGCCTACAAATAAAGAAGAGACTGGATGGATTTACATGCAACGGATATAGTGAACTGATGTTATGTGGCAAGAGACATAGACTATTTTGAGACATCTGCGCTTTTATACTAGACAGCATCTGGGAGAGTGACAGGGAAAATGGGCACAGGGAGACATGAAACAAAGTCTGTGGGCTGGAATTAAACCTGCAGCACCCAAGAGTATTTGTCTTTACATTGTACACAGAAAACATGAGGTATGTTCTGTCAAAACAGTAAAAATCATTCTGAGTTGAACAGGAAATGTTCAGAAAGTTAGCGATGTTTACTCAGTATGTTATGGACTTCCCTTGCATCCTAGGTCTGAAAAACGATGCTTCTTCTGCCGTAAATCTGGTCACTTTGTTGCTTGGAAGCGGAAGCAGCAGGTGTCGTTTCAGAAACCGCCTAAGGGTGTGGGATTAATTAAAACTTCTCCCAGAGTCCAGTCCTTAGAGTCCCTAGCTCCTGAAGTGCCTGATGACTGTTTTAAGCCGTTCATTTTTAATGGTTTAGTGTCTCTTTCAGGGAAATCGGAGGATCAGCGTCCCGCAAAAATACAGCGAGACACGGCTTGTTCGAAGTCACTGATCCTGTCTGACGTTCTGACATTAGGTCTCAGCTCGAGTGTGAGTGCAGTTGTAAGGGGCATTGAAATGGGTTTTGTGCCGGCACCGCTGTATCAGATTTATGAACAGTCTGGCCTAGTGACAGGGTTCTTCACAGTAGGCGCCCGGTCAGGATTCCCTATTGATGGCGTTGACTTTATCATGGGGAATGATATTGCAGGGGGGGAAGTGTATCCTGTTCCTGAAGTTGTGTGAACCCCCATCCCTGAGTCGGAAAGCGATGAGCTAGCCATAAAACATCCTCAGGTGTTTGTAGCTAGTGTGACTACTAGAGCGCAGGGTCGTAAGCAGGCCCAAGAGGTTAGCTTGTCTGACTTCTTGTTTGCTTCTGTACTTTCTAGGGAAAGTGTGACCTCTGGTGGTGGACCCGTAAGCTGTACTTCAGGTAAGCATGATGAAAAGGTTACAGATTCAGTTTCGGTGCCTGACTCTGCTGCACCCTTGCCGCTTACTCGGGAGGCTCTCATTAAAGCTCAGAAAAATGATCCCTCGTTAGACAAGTGTTGGAGGTCAGTTGTCAACAAGACAGAGTGTAATGGAAAACTGCCATTCTTTGTGGAGAATGGTGTGTTGATGCGTAGGTGGGTCTCACGGTCAGGGTGGGTGGTGACCGATTCAGAGGACTGGGGGGTAGTTATTCAGGTAGTGATCCCTGTTGACTGTCGGCAGCATGTCTTGGCGCTGGCTCACGAGCACTTATGGTCAGGTCACTTGGGCATCAGCAAAACCTATGATCGTGTTTTCAAACAGTTCTTTTGGCCAGGAATGAAGGCAGATGTGGTGCGTTTTTGTAAAACTTGCAGTACTTGCCAGATGGTAGGTAAGCCTTATCAGCCTGTACCCCCTGCTCCACTGCAGCCTGTCCCCGCAGTTGGTGAGTCCTTTGAGCACGTTCTGGTCGACTGTGTGGGTCCATTGCCCAAAACCAAGTCTGGGAATAAGTTTTTGCTCACCATGTGTATTTCTACCCGTTTTCCTGAGGCCATTCCTTTGCGCAAGATAAAGTGACCGCTAAGGCGGTCACTAAGCGTTGATTAAGTTCTTTACAACTTATGGTCTGCCAAAGACCGTACAGACTGGTCAGGGAACAAACTTCCTGTCCAGGGTTTTCAAGCTCTCCAGTCTCTCGGTATCTCCCACTCGGTGTCCAGTGCTTATCATCCTGAGTCGCAGGGTGCGCTTGAGTGCTGGCACCAGATCCTCAAGTCAATGCTGAAGAAGTACTGTTATGAGACTGGGAATGACTGGGATGAGGGTGTGCCTTTTGTTCTCTTTGCAATCCGTGATGCAAAGCAGGAGTTTCTAGGGTTTAGCCCAGCAGAGCTAGTGTTCGGTCACAATGTGCGTGGCCCGTTGAAAGTTTTGAAGGAGAAGCTAGTGGGTGATAACGCTTGTGAAAATAACGTGTTCGATTTTGTATCCCACTGTAGAGAGCGTCTGCACCATGCTACACGGTTGGCCAAGGAGTCACTCTCTTCATCTCAGGTCAACAAGAAGAGACGTTTTGACAGTCTCTTGAAGACTCTTGCTGCCCGGTTCTCAGGTCCGTACGTGGTGGAAGGTAAAGTTTCAGACATCGATTATGTTATCTGTACGCCTGAGCGTAGACAGAAGACACTTTGTGTCATATTAACATGCTGAAATCTTTTCATCCCAGAGAAGCTGACCTGAGAGGGCCAGAGAAGACCTCAGACATTGCTGTGGTAGGGGTTTCTTCTCTCGTTGGTACTCTGATTGGTAGCCTGAGTTGGTGGTCGACTTGATGATGCCCTGTGAAGGTCATCTGTGTGGTAGGCTAGCTAACTCTAAGTTCTTGTCTACAATCGACCAGCAGCTGTCCTATCTCCCCGCGCTTCACAAACAGGATGTGATTAGCTTGCTTGACAGGTATCCTAGTATTTTAAAAGATGTACAATCACGTACAAGTGTGCTAGAGCACAACATTAATGTGGGCGATGCCGCTCCCATTAAGCAGCATGCATATTGCTGTCCGCTCGCTAAAAGGGAGGCCATGAGGAAGAGGTTAGCTATCTGGTAGAGAATGGTCTTGCCAAGCCCAGCTATAGTCCCTGGAGTATAAATTATCTTATTTACCGTTTGTTTTCTCTCCCGGTTTATTATTTAAATTGTTTGCGTCCTCCACCCCTAGACAAATAGGGACGTAACAGGTGTGTTTTTAAGGATTATACTGACTACTGAATCAGAACTACAAGACATATAACCAAGTCCTCTACTTGAATTTTTGTTCAACCAGCAGTTTTGAGCCATGCTAGGGGCGAGGCTCTGTTTAGCACTTTGATTTAGACTGAAATATCTTAACAATTATTGGATGGATTGTCAGTCAGTTTTATAAAGACATTCATGGTCCACAGTAGATGTATCCTGAGGACATTGGTGATCCCCTGACTTCCTCTATAGCACCACCAGCAGGTTGACATTTTTGGTTCAGAATATAATAAACATCTGATGTTAGCATGTACCACCACTGTGATTAAATATTCTCACAAAGCCACTAGCATAGCTAGACTCTTTACCATTGCTCTTTTCCAAAGAGACAGTGACAGTCAAAGGCCAGGTGTTTTCTGGTCTATACTGTAAAAGCTGTGATAGAAGCTTTTAGAAGGATTCAAACTAGCTACAGTGCATTATACCAACATTAAAAGGAGTCAAGGTTTAATTTTATCTTAACATGACAACAGACTGTAGAAACTCATACAAAAAACAAAGTAATTAACTGCAACAACTTATATACGCTCATTCAAACAAGTTACTTAGTCATCTAAATGAAGGCCAGAAAAATGTATTGACTTTGCCTTCAGGGGCTTCTTGAGCAAATCAGCATCGTCACCTGGAAAAACAGAATATCTGATAGTATTAGTAATGACCTGAAAATTACAAGTATGATTAACTGAATGTAATCTAAAGATCAACATAGTTATACTTCCATGCAACAGTCAAATAAAGTCAAATCCTCAGTATCAGGTATCAGTGGCTGTCTCTACATTATGATGTAATTTTAGAGATCAGAATAAGTTTGAACTGCTGTTAATGTTTTCAATAATGAATGCTAAAACATATGTCAAGCATGTCTGTATGTCAATAGATTCACCTTGTATGTTGACACCTAAACCAACAAACAGCTGACAGCAGATTCTAAAACATATTGCAGACGTATACCGGCACATCAGCATGCATTCCCTTCAGATTTCACACATGGCTCCTGCACATGCTGCACATTAGTCGATGGATCACACGATTACAGTAGTTCACACCGGTTGAATGGGTGGTAATCATGCATGTCGCAAAGTGTTTTTCATCATCATGAACCCTGTAGTTCTTGCACGCCACGCATCTGCTAAGCCTGAGAGAACAAATAGGTCCGTCTGAAACATTGGATCAGGCACGCGCACTTACAGACACACACAGATTTAGAGCGAGACCCAGTTTACTCCTCAGAGACAAGCTCATTTACAACAAGTGCAGAGCAGCTTTTACCATCTCTCACATAGTTCATGATCATCTAAATATAGTGACAAGTGGGTAAAGAGGACCGCAGCACAGTAGCACTGATGGATGGGGTGAAGCTCAGAATCCTTCCTCCACTTATTTGATTAAGACAAACACACACACACACGCACACGCACACACACACACACACACACACACACACACAAACAGCATCTCTAACCACTAAATGGTCCCTTCACGTGTGAGAAATCTGTAACAACCAAATGCAAAGGAAGTGATTACTTAATCATAGCTGACACCAGTGAGTGTTGCTTTGATCCAATGATTGGGAGGCGAAGTCGGCTTGATATAATTTAGTTCAAACGGCCATTTATCTTCGTCAATCTTCCCCCATTTACCACCAGTTATCAGTAAGGCTTCTGTACATCCATCTAGCTACCATGCACCCAATTAATACATTTTACAGAGGTCGATGAAATGTTTTAGCTTCAACAAGTTAGTATGCTTAACTCTTTTTGGGAATCAATCATACCCTGCAGAGTTATACTGAGATGAAAACTGTTGCACTTGTTTTTATCTGAGGTCCCTGAGTGAAAACAGGTTAAAGGGGGTCAGACAGGTTAATGGAGGAGGAAGCACACACACACACACACACACACACACACGATGATGATAGCATGATAGTAAGGGTAATTGTAATGCTTCTGTAGCTGTAGTAACTACCTATAACTAACTATGATAATAAATATGAATACCTCAACAGCTACAGGCAGACATACTGTACACTGAGAGACAGATGGTTAATTGCGAGCACACGACTACACATGCAACCTTGGTGAAATCCCAAGATGCCACTAAAGCACTTACAGGTATTCAGTTGAGCATAGAGCACAGAATATCCATCACACACTCTCAGTTACACACACACACACACACACGGACAACTTAATCCATGCTGTTGGCAAGAGTCTTGGAGCAGCTGCCCTGCTACACACGATGAAGTAGGCATCATCTGGCTGCTGAGAAAAGCCTGTCAGTTATCACACATGTAGTCAGACGTACAATCGTGTGCGCACACACACACACACACACACACACACACACACATACACACACACACACACACACACACACACAAACTCAAACAAGCACACACGTCATACAATTAATTATAAAGTGAGCCATACAGATTGAATGGAGGTGATCCGACAGCCCATCCTCTTTCCTCTATGAGTAACAAACACTCGAGTTTCACCGGAAAGAATAAGGCCTCATGAATTGTTAACTATAACTCTATCAATAAACAAAAAAGAGCAATAAATAAACCACCAAGTTAGTTACAGCAAAACAACAGACTGGCAGGCAGGCGGGCCAAGGAACACAGCAATTGTCCCCTTTGTCTGTGTGTTTTTGTGTCTGCCTGAGATATTCCGCACAACAATGCATGCTATAATAATCTTGAGACATTGTTGATTATGGATGGGATGCAGGGATTTAGTGGGTGATTTACAGGAGAAAACATTGGGAAGGCAGGCTTGAAGAAGACAAAGGCAGTCTGGAGGACAGTAGATTCGTATATGCTAAAGCTATGGAGAAATGCACATCACCAATAGGATTTTCTCAGTGGAGTCCAAGGTACTGGGATTTGGGAAACAGGATTAGCTGCTGTGTAATAATGTGGATGTGATGGGGCAGCGTGCTCAGAAGAGTTAGCCCGTGTGTGTGTGTGTGTGTGTGGTGTGGGGGGTTGAAGAGAGCAGTCAAAGGGATTTGGATGGTCCCAGGAATGAGATGTTCTTCTTCGCTCTTTCTCTTTGAGTTTAATATTTTATTTTTTATTTTTTAGGCCTGAGGGTTGTAATGAAACATGAATGAGGCTGGTTGGTTTAGCAAGTGTGGGACCCCGCTCATTCATACACACACAAATACACAAACAAATTAACACAATGTCACAAACAGGCATAGTCCTCAGGAGAAGATGACTAAGCCTTGTTTGACTTGTATAATCACTGCTGTTTAAATTACAATGAAATTAAAAATGACTTTATCGGCTCATTCTCCACATCATAACAGACACATTATAAAAAGTAATCCAAAAAACAACTAATCAAATGTCTTAAAAAAGACACAATTATTTTATTAAAACCCAATCAAAATCTTAATCGTCAGTAATTTATTATGCTAACATAAAACTTTGACCAACACTTTGACAGATTTTGCAGACAGTCTGGGCGAACACAAAGCAATATTTATTTAATTTTGATTCCTGAGAGTATATTTATATATTTATCATTCAGCAACCTAACCTCTGCTGTCATCACTTTTGCTCTCTGCTTTAAAACTGTGATTGTTCTCTAACAGTTGTTACTAGGTTTTATTCATAGCTTCCCATCAGGGATGGGTTAAAGCTACAAATTCCCCCCTTTTTTAAGGGGAAGTCCACAGATTTTACAGCACACATCGAGGTCTGTTTTCAGGTCTTGGGGAGCACTAATGTATGTGTGAAACAAGATTTGTTGAAACAATTCAAACTCTTGACCTTTGCATGTTACTACATTTTTCTTTTTTTTTCTTTCTCCACTGAAAACAACCTACAGTAGTAGTAGTGGAGTACACTGTCTCTGCCTCTCTTTTTATATTCCTGTTTATTATGCTTCTGTGTTGAACAATATATATTAAAATAAGTGTAGTAATGAAGATGGAATTTAATATTTCTACATATTCACCTCAAGATATCTACAGCTAAACAAATACAGGCACTAGGAAAATAAAACTAGATAAAGGCACGTCAGTTTGTATTACTGTCTTCACAATAATAACATGGTTGTCCCTGAATCCCCTCATCTGCGTTTCATTTATTGTCCCTGCTGAAGAAACACAGAGCTTTTTTTTCAGACAGTACAATTTAGGAGCTGAAGTATTGCAGCGCTGCATCACTGCCATGCTGAACATAGATCTGGAGTGACAGGTTAGGAGGTGGATAGTTCCTTGTTTTAGCTCACAGCCCTGACCTCTGATCTGTCATCTCATATCTACAGTGTGCTGCCCGGACAGGCTTGCTCCTGTTCCAGTTCACATCCAGTTCAACTCTCTTTTCAGAGTAGCCAAGAAATATGTTTTTTGGAATTCACATTTTTTAAATGACTTAAAGAAGCAATCAATTATCAAAACTGTTGTAAGCTGCTCTTCTTCATCTTCTTCAATTAAGTGATCAATCGACCCTTCATGTCAGGACTACATACAGTTTACATTATTCAAGACGAGGCTCTGAATTTTGTACAGACAGATCTATTCATCACATGATTCAGTGCGCTGGTTGGTGAGCTGATATATTTCCAGCTTATAAATAACCATCAAGTTATCTAAGTCCTTATTACCTTTGGTAGAGTAGAAAACAAGGTCAGATGTGTGCATGATGTGTCCAGTGCTTTCTGTGCTGGCCAGGCAGTGAAAACCTGGCCTATTAAATAAAACATACACAGAGGCTATATGTGGATGTTCCAATTGTCTTAATTGAAGAGTCAACAACAAATTAAAAGATTCGTCTCGACAGCATCTAATCTGACTTGGCAAGTTCTGCTGAAAGAGAATTCATCACTTGACAGAAAACTTAATTCCCTAACCATAACTGCAGGACATCTGTGTTGAATTGGCTGGATTGGTTTGTAACACACCGTGTTCACTGAACTGGGAAGCAGAACTTCCCCCATCAGGTCCGACACAAGACCAGCTCCGGCTACAAACTACCCACAGGGCTGTAACAGTCAGTCATCTCTCTGTCCTACTTTCCCTACTTTCAGCCTCCTCTACCTCTCATATCTTCCTACCCTCTAACTCCATCCCTCCATTTCACCCCTCCATCGCAGAAAGGAAAAAGCAGAACTTGTCTGATTGCTTTAAAGTGCTATTGATAAAAGTTAGAACACATCTTTCTGGGAAAATTCCGCAGAAGATTGAAAGCTGTTCTCTGGGCTTGGATCATTGGATAGCATATATTACCCTTGATAAGAGAGACATTTATTTAGCTATCCATAAGATTCCTGAGTTTCCGTTTCACATGTGCAGTATTTGAATATGCAAAATGAAATGAAATATAAACTTCTGCAAATGATAACCAAACAGCATAAGAAACAGCCCCACTAAAATTGATAGCTTTCAAGTTGAACATGCTGTAAAAGCAAGCAAACTTCCATTTTCCCATTTTCTCATTTCATTTCTCTATTACTGATGACAAGCAGACTAAAGCGTAAAGTGCAGAAAAGCCAATAAAGGCAGGGAGTGTTTTGCACAAGCCTGTAAGGGGTAAAACTGGTGACTACACATATTGCAGATTTCAACTTCTTGCCTGCATTTCATTTCAATCCATTTCTTCACAGGACTCAGCCACATTTGACACTCTTAATATACAGGCAGCTGGATAAACGAAAACGTCACAAAATTTGTGTGCAGTGAAATTGTTTGTATTATTGTAAAAAGGTGAATGATTTACTAACATCACACTCACCAATATATGTGGGGAAAACAGCAACATCATCAAAAAGAAGTCAGCTGGGGCAAGAAAAAATTGTAGTAAGACGGTTCTACAAACAGCTGGCAAAACCAATTTGTGGTGTATAAATGTCATTTGTAGGACATAGGATTGACATTTTTCCAATGCAATGACCAACTAAGGATGCACTTACAATTGCTTTTACCTGTAACTAAAGTGTTCGCAATGTTGCTGATTGATCCCAAAGATTACTTGGGTGGGTACAGTGTTATCATAACAAGTGGAAATGGTGTTAAAAATTTATGAAAGTAAGATTGAAGTTGTAATAAACTGTATTTATCCTTTACGTTCCTCTGCAGGACTGGAGAGCAGCATCCGAACAGCACACACACATAGAAGGAGACATACAGAGACACAGGCAGAGAGACAGACAGACACAGAGACAGACAGCAAAGCACACCAATAGAGACAAGTGCAGCAGGTGTTGCAGACAGAAAGAAACACAGAGAGTGACAGACATTGACAGACACAGGGGACAGAGAGAGAGGGAGGGATAGAGGAGGACGGTGAGCTCCCTGAGCTGTGAACCTGCCATGTGTAGAGGCATGCTGCACCATCTGTGTTGAGACTGTTTACGCAACATACCGCTGCTGCAGACACCCTGCAGATACACACCCCGTACCACCTTGCCTAGGACATCACAGGGCAGGGCGGTGGCATGCTTGCAGAAATGAAAACAGCAACAAAAATAACATCTACAGCAAAAACAGGATGACAACAAAACAAAGTCAGGGAAGGGCAAGGCCACTCGCCTAACACCAAACACAACAATTATAAAGTTTTACATTAAAGAATAATCCAAAAACTTGAATCACAAGAAAGGTACAAACAACAGCAATAACAGCCAAACAAAATCAAATGGGACAGAATAGAGGAATAAAAATGAGAAGAAACATGGCAGCATGTTAGCATGTGCTGCCACCGCTTATTACCCTGCAACACAAACCAACCCTAAACAGCAATGACAGCCACTGACTGTTCCCTGTCATGATGCCCAGAAACACATGCAAATCACACTAATCATAACACATTTTTATTTATTTATTTGTTTATTTAAACGGGACAATGCACATCACACATTTTTTAGTTTACACTCAAAATGTAAAGGGAAGTTTGGGGTCCCCTGCTGGAGCTGCTACCCCCGCGACCCGACCCCGGATAAGCGGATGAAGATGGATGGATGGATGGATGGACTCAAAATGTAAATGTGCCAGAGCTAGCAAAACAGCTAATTTTCATCTGTAGTCCTGGCAGGTCAACACATCATCATATTACAAAAAAAGAATGCAAGAAAGATAGAGAGCAAATTAAGAAAGAAAAAAGAAGAGAAAAGAGAAAGGGACAAATAAAATAAATAAAAAATAAGTATAATACAAAGGGCAGTACCTAGGATGAGGTAAACCAGCTATTGATGATTGCAGTTTTGATTGTTATTCCATCTCTTGAGTGTGGTTTTAAATGATAGATAGCTGGTGCTTTCTCTGAGTTCAATAGGAAGGCAGTTCCAATAATTTGAGAAGACTGTTTGGCCAAACTTACTACATCTATACTGTACAACACAGTCTCCCCTGGTGGCTGTCCTAGTTGCCCTGTCACTGCTGTTCTTCTGTTGTATGAATTCACCCAGTGGTGGAGGTGCAAGCCCATGTAATATTTTGAAAATGAGGCAGGCATCTAGATAATGTAAGAAACTGTCAAAATTGAATAAGTGGTATTTAAAATTATCAGAACTGCAAACAATGAACCATGACACAGCTACCACAGTGTCTGCCACAGCTACACACTGAGAACAAAGAGATGCAAGAGAGTGAGAAAGAAAGGACAAGACAGAAAGAACAAACAACAGAAATGATGTCACACTATTGAGAGAAAAGGCAAGACATGATGAGGTTTTGTGAGGAGGGAGGCTAGCAAGAGAGAGAAAGAGGCAGAGCAAGTGGGGTAACAGAAGGCCATGAAAAAATGACCAGGGAGACAGAGAGAGTCTAGTGCGAGGTGACAGTGCTGTAGTGTCTTGGCAGTGCCAGCTAGACTCCAGAGATGTCTTCAGCAGACACTGGCTGCTCAGAACCTGACTGCTTTGTGTGGAACCAGAACAGACCAAATGCCCAGAGAGAGGTGGTGGTGATAGATAAAGGCGCAAGTATTGCCAAGAAGCATTTTAGAATTATAAAAATTGGCATCAATGGTCCTTTCCCTCAACTTTTTTTTTCTTGCTTCTTTATTTAGCACATCAAAATATTTTGTACACAGCAACCAATCCATCACATAAAACATGCGCAAGGAAGACAAGAAACCACAAGGGGCTGATAAAGTGTCTCCCTTTAACATAGAGTATGATTATGCTGGAGCTGCTACCCCCGCGACCCGACCCCGGATAAGCGGATGAAGATGGATGGATGGATGATTACAGTTTAATATGAAACAACAAAGTAAAAGACAAAAGAAAAACCAAATGAAATAACAAAATACACACATCAATACATGTATAGAAAAAACAACAAAAAATCAATGAAGAAAAGAATATAAAAGATAAAAATAAAAAAACTTCTCCCCCTAGCTTCACAGCCATACCATTGAAGTGGTGCACATGATTAATACTAAATAAAAGTTAGTTTTTTTCTTTTGTCTTCTTTCATTTGTTTCCTCTAACCCATACTGAACTTGATTTTGCCAAACTCATCTTGGGGGAAACGCAGCACCACCACTGTTATAATGCACTGGCTTACCAGGGCTCAAGCCCTGGGGCGCGACACTAGGTGCTTTCTGACCGGATAGTACTTGTACTTTTTAGAGGAAAAGTACACTTCTAAGCAGTTCTAAGAACTACTCTCCCCCAAAATCTTTTTTTCCGTTTGCATTCCCACTGGCCAGGTGGCCTTAGGGACTGGTAGGAGGGGTAAGGGAGTAAAGCAAGCACGGCAACGGTCTTTATAGCATCATCACTAGACCTTAGCTCAACATACAACAACAACAAATGATGTTAATACTTGTGCACTTTTCCTATATTAAATGCATGTCCATTCTCGTAGCAATTCACGTAATGTTTTGCTCAACACAGACGGGGCTTTATTATACTCGGAACAGACCCCACCTCTGCCTGCTGCTGCGCTGTGGATGTGTGTGTGTGTGTGTGTGTGTGTGTGTGTGTGTGTGTGTGTGTGTGTGTGTGTGTGTGTGTGTGTGTGTGTGTGACGGCCGGCGAGCCACAGGACTCGCTTGTGGAGTTTAACTCCGAAAAGACAGTTAACCACAGGTTCCCGTTAATCTTATGATGGACATGTGTTGTGATATTTAAACAAACGAACCGTCAACGGCGAAATAAAAAAGCCTCTTATTTAGGAGAGCGGTCTGAGAGACCTCCAGCTTACCGCGAGGTGTCTGAGCATGACTGGCCGAGCGACGAGCTAGAGGCCGGGGCAGGCGCTTGCTGGCTGTTGCCTCACTTGATGGAGCTTCTGAACTCCGAAAACTTTGAAGCAAATTGTCAATTCGGCATCAATTTTCGCAAGACTGCCTATATTCGAAATCTAAACAGTTAATTTCTCGCCTAAAACGTTGTCAGAAGTGAATTTAATGAATTTAATGATGAAAATGTTGCTCTGTCTGCAAGTTTCCGAGTTGGCAGTGGGCGTGACTTATAAGTTCAACCAATCAATTACACCTAGGAAAAGGGAAAAGACCCTGCTCTGTAGTAGGAGCTAAAAAAGTAGTAGCTAAAAAAGTACGCTACTGAGGCCAGAGGAACTTAAAAATCCCCAAATTCTTCCTGTCGGAACACGACGAAAAAACGTGTTCTAGGAACGTTTAGTTCTATGAACTGCAAAAATCCCTCCGGTCGGAAAGCCCCTAATGTGAAAGGGCCCAAAAGGCTTGAAAAAAAAAAATCACAGGGAGAAAAAAATCACGCTTGACTGTGTGGTACTCCCGTCTTTTGAATGTATGTGGGGGGCCCTGTCTTTATTGTCCAATAAATGAGTTGCTGTTGTTCAACTGTTTATATGCATCTTTAATTTTTGCACACCACAGCTATTAGGAAAAATCCCCAAGCTGACTGGATATTTCAAAGCTGCAAGCCCCAAGGTCAAGATGACCAAAAACCAGACTTAGGCAGGCTTAGGATGTTAGCTACTGTATATAGTTTCGCATAGACCTATCTTTCCACTTTGTTTTGTGTTTGTGACATAAAGGTCAAGGGGACATTCAGTATGAAGTCTTCCATATCACATCAGTGACAGCTACAGACCACAGTATGTCCAACAGCATATAATGCATCAGAGAGAAAACAGTACAAAAATAAACATTTTTTTATGGCACGGTAGCAAACTTAGTTCATTTGGGCCAGGTGCACTGCGCCAAGGTCGGCTCCATAATATCATAACGCAAGATCAAAACTGCAACTTGTTTATTGGAAAATCTGCCCATCTGGCTGAGCATCTCGGCTGGCAGCAGGATGAAAAGATGACTCAAAGAAATAATGTTGGGGAACGAGGAAAAAGCAAACGATGTGAATCATGAGTAAGGCCTGGCAGGGCCCGATTGGCTCTATAGTGTGAAAGAGACCAGAGTGAGCCAGACTAGGCTGGGTGCCCAGCGCTGCCACCTAGGGCAGTGGACCAACAGAGAGGCGCTAGTTGAATGAGTGTGCCTAATTATTTTTGCCAACTGTGCAGTGCAGCCAGCTAGGCAGGGCATGGAAGCAGAAACAGAGAGAGTGACAGAGAAAGATGGGAGTTTTAGGAAGACATCACGGTCATGGTTGGGAGGGTTTGGAGGAGCAAAGACTTTGAAAAGAAAGAAAGCAGGAATGAAGAGGAGGACAGAAAGTTGGTCTGAAAGATATGATGATGTATCTGCTTTGAACAATGGGTACAGCAGGACAGCAGCAGTGGTATGATCTCTGAATGACAAAGCCTGTGTGGTGGTGCTGCCTGTGCTATGCTTCTTACTGTTTTTGACAGCTGTTCCATAATTTTATGAATCCAGTTTCCTTGTTACTGTACTAATTCATCTTTACATTAACTTTGTTTTTTTTTCTAATTTGTATTCCCTATTATTGAACTTGTTGTCCATTACTGTTTTCACAGTTTTACAGTAGCTTCCTGTGAAAGCTTCAAAGCCCAACTCCTAACCTTTAACCTTGCTGTGCATCTACATGCATACCAAGGGCAAAATTCAAGATGATTTTTCTTTTATAGACCGACATGAAATGGCTAGTATTAAAAGTATTGTACACTTTGTAAAGCAAACAGAATGTATAGTTAAGCCCCCGTCGGCAGTACAACACAATGAATAATCTAGTAAATGTAAATGTAAAATTAGTAAAATACATAACAGTTAGCCTAACGGTAATTTAACAGTTAGCCTACTTAGAATGTTGTCTTATAGTCAGGTTCATTATATTCAGATTTTAACCTTTGTGGGAATTTTTGGAGGATTTGCTAAACTATACATTTTTGGAAAGGTTATTGTATAAGAAGTCAGAAAATCAATGTTTGCATTTGCTCAGATGATTATATGGCGTAAAATTTAAAATTGTAATATCTCGACTTCTGAATAAACTGGAGTGTTGTTAGTTTTGATTTCAGCTCTATCTGAAGGTCAGGTTCGGCCGGGTTCGGGCAAAGAACTTCAGCTCTAAGTGAAGGTCGGGTTCGGCCGGGTTCGGTCAGGGTTCGACCGGGTTTGGGGTCGGGTTCGGCCGGGTTCGGCCGGGATCGGGGTCCGGTTCGGCCGGGCTCGGGGTCGGGTTCGGACGGGTTCGGTCAGGGTTCGGTCAGGTTCGGCCGGGTTCGGCCGGGTTCGGTCAGGGTTCGACCGGGTTTGGGGTCGGGTTCGGCCGGGTTCGGCCGGGATCGGGGTCCGGTTCGGCCGGGCTTGGGGTCGGGTTCGGACGGGTTCGGTCAGGGTTCGGTCAGGTTCGGCCGGGTTCGGGGTCGGGTTCGGTGTCAGGTTCGACAGGGTTCGGCCGGTTTCGGGGTCAGGTTCGGCCGGGTTCGGTCAGGGTTCGGCCGGTTTCGGGGTCGGGTTCGGCCGGGTTCGGGGTCCGGTTCGGCCGGGTTCGGGGTCGGGTTCGGCCGGGTTCGGTCAGGGTTCGGTCAGGGTTCGGCCGGGTTCGGGGTCGGGTTCGGTGTCAGGTTTGACAGGGTTCGGCCGGTTTCGGGGTCGGGTTCGGCCGGGTTCGGGGTCCGGTTCGGTGTCAGGTTTGACAGGGTTCGGCCGGTATCGGGGTCGGGTTCGGGGTCGGGTTAGGCCGGGTTCGGTCAGGGTTCGGCCGGGTTCGGGGTCGGGTTCGGTGTCAGGTTTGACAGGGTTCGGCCGGTATCGGGGTCGGGTTAGGCCGGGTTCAGTCAGGGTTCGGCCAGGTTCGGGGTCGGGTTAGGCCGGGTTCGGTCAGGGTTCGGCCGGGTTCAGGGTCGGGGTCGGGTTCGGCCGGGTTCGGGTCGGGTTCGAAAGAACTTCAGCTCTATCTGAAGGTCGGGTTCGGCCGGGTTCGGGCAAAGAACTTCAGCTCTACCTGAAGGTCGGGTTCGGCCGGATTCGGGGTCGGGTTCGGTCGGGTTCGGTCACGGTTCGGCCGGTTTCGGGGTCGGGTTCAGCCGGGTTCGGTCAGGGTTCGGTCGGGTTCGGGGTCGGGTTCGGTCAGGTTCGGGCAAAGAACTTCAGCTCTAACTGAAGTTCGGGTTTGGTCGGGTTTGGTCAGGTTCGGTCAGGTTCGGGCAAAGAACTTCAGCTCTAACTGAAGTTCGGGTTTGGTCGGGTTTGGTCAGGTTCGGTCAGGTTCGGGCAAAGAACTTCAGCTCTAACTGAAGTTCGGGTTTGGTCGGGTTTGGTCAGGTTCGGTCAGGTTCGGGCAAAGAACTTCAGCTCTAACTGAAGTTCGGGTTCGGCTGGGTTCGGTCTGGTTCGGTCGGGTTCGGCCGGGTTCGGGCAAAGAACTTCAGCTCTAACTGAAGTTCGGGTTCGGTCGGGTTCGGGGTCAGGTTTGGTCAGGTTCGGGCTAAGTACTTCAACTCTAACTGAAGGTCGGGTTCGGTCGTGTTCGGGCACAGAACTTCAGCTCTAACTGAAGGCTGGGTTCGGGCGAGTTCGCCAAGGTTCGGCATCAGGTTCGGTCAGTTTCGGCCGGGTTCGGCATCAGGTTCGGTCGGGTTCGGTACCGGTTTCGGCCGGGTTCGGGATCGGGTTCAGGTTCGGGTTCGGCGGGGTTTGGGGTCGGGAAATCTCATCTCTGTGGCATTATTCACAGGACAGTATGTTCAATCAGATTGTCATTAATACAATATGGTGTATTATTGATGATACCATGTTTTGTTAAAGAAAAAGGTAAATACATGTAGGTGGGGGATTTTTTTATCAAATTTGATGAGATCATTGTTTTTATAAAAGTTGTTTTTGCTTTAAAGAGAAACCACAGAATCTGAGAAACAACTCCCGTTTGCTGCACAGCCTTAGGTTGACATGTGAATGCTAACTCCCTGGTGCATTAAAATGGAGTAACAGCTAGACGTGAAGATCTTTGCCCAAACCCGGGTTCGGGATTGGGTTAGTTCGGGATCGGGTTCGACCGGGTTCGGGATCGTGTTTGGTAGGGTTTGGTATCGGGTTCAGCCCGGTTCGGATCGAAAAGGTAAATAAATGTAGGTGGGTGATATTTTTTATCAAATTTGATAAGATTTTTATAAAAGTTGTTTTTGCTTCTAACAGAAACGACAGAACTTGAAAGTCCATGGAGAACTATCTCCCACGCCTTCCCCACTAACACAGGGGAACGTTGGGAAACGTTAGTTTCTGGTTCTCTGAAGGTTAGTCCAAACCAAACCAAAAACTAACGTTTAGGGAATATACAATTAGCCTCAGACAGCTCTTGCAATTGCTAGCGTGGGTAGTACTAAACTGATCACAGAGGAACAAAATTAGCAAATAATAAATCAACCATATAATAAAAGTGTGCATGTGTGGAGTAGATAAAAGATGCCTGTCAATATTTGCTTGGTCATAGATCTGACGAAATGGTGGATGTAACAATGTCAGATAAACTGCTATGGAACTGGGTCAGTGGCAGTTGCTACTAGCAACAGAACGTTCAACTGAAACCAACTGCTAGTGGCACTTTTTGTTTAATTCATGGACGCTCTGAGTTTTGAGTGTTTTTAACATGGTTTTTAATCCAAGAACCTCGCAGATCCACATCATACTTTATTCATGATGTCCATCGCTCTATTTCTGATGAATTCAGGATTTTTTTGGCTGCTGTCTCTAAAATGTAAGAAATCAGACCTTCCTTGAAAGCACCACACAACTTTGGCAAGAAAATAAAGGTAACTCATTGCCATTGGATCTCATGCCAGTTTCAAGCCTCTATAAGTTCATTTTCATATTGCACTATCATGAATGAAATAACAGCTACCTGCAAGCTAGAAAACATGTTGTAACAAACCCACGTTGTAAAAAATGGTATGCAGTAACATATATGATTTGTAGTTAATGGGCTAAAACAGTCCTTTCATGCATTCCACTGGAGGAAAACAACCAATTTAGTGTACTGAACTCCTGCAACATGTTGCATAGATTACTGTTACAGTATCATACATTTATTAGCTTATTGACATTCTTTCATCACGCGTATGCACATGCTTGAACTCAAAAACCATTACTGCAGCGGATGTGCAGATGGACAAGCAGCTCCTGGAGCAGAGAAAACAGACATAGGATAATTTTAGACATGCTGCAGCACAGAGCAGAAAGCCACAGAAAATTAGAAGCAGGGTTATGCGTAATGAGAGGACAACTGATCCTGGTGACATACTTTATAATTCAATTTCAATTGAATTCAATTCAGTTTTATGTATAGTGTCAAATCATAACAGAAGTTATAATGATCTCAGGACACTTTACAGATAGAGTAGGTCTAGACCACGCTCTATATTTCTAATAGAATAATTCATTGAAATAGATTTGTCATACTGGCAGATGTCTCATGTTGGTTGAAAAACCAAACTAACTAAAACAACAAAACTAAACTTCATATGTCAGTGCAGTTTAGAGACTCCAATTATTATTTTTTTAAGGACTACCATTTAGAAAGTTGAGGGTCAGTAATAAAGAGTGGACAGTGTGGTTGAAGAGGACAGAGGCAGAACGAGTTTTAATATCCCCTCTCCAGAGGAACACTTTGGACCTGAAGATATAGAGATGAAAAGAAGCTTTAAGGGGCTGGGGGTAAAGTGTCTTTATCTGTACAGGAACCGGAGGCTGCTGGGTCATGCAGAGTTTGTGGCTGGGTAGAGTAGATAATGAAGTTGGAAAGTTGTAGGAGAGTGTTGGTATGATCATAAGGCTGTGAAAAAAGAAGCCAAGTTTCAGGGAGAAGCAAGGTGTCCCTGTTCATGTTAAGAAAAAGAAACTAAATTCAACTTAACTCAGCAACCTTTGTATAAACATGCAGGGAAGACACTGGGGTTATAACTTTTTCTGTCTGTGCCCTAGCATGACGCAACTCTACAAGGACAATAACAGTCTGTAAAAAAAAAGGCAGAAATACATTGTTGATGAAGAATACAACTTTAGAATAGAAAGGGAAAACTGATAATTTCCGAACCATTTTGTTTGTGTGGGGACTGGCCACAGGTGGGTTATTGGGGCTGAAAGCAGAATGGTTATTTGGCAGGAAAACAAAGAGCAGCACTGAATATTTGATGCGGCTATTCTGCTGGAAATAAACAATGGTGCTGTAAGATGAATGCCAGAGAAATGATATGTGATGATTTTTGCCACTATCAAAACAGAAGGAAAAGAAATCTACTGTATGTGTGTGAACACATTTTTGCATACAGTGCAAATATTGTATGGCTGATGCTCTAGAGACTGTGTGTGTGTGTGTGTGTGTGTGTGTGTGTGTGTGTGTGTGTGTGTGACAAAAAGTGTGTGTAACAAGGAATCTAAGGGAGATGTCACAGAGAAGCCTGAGTTAACAGCTGCAGAGTTAACAGAGCAACACAAGTGACTGAAGTGCAAAGTTCAAAGGAAATATGAAAAGATGTCATGAAAACCTCAACCTGCACGTTAAAAAATAAGAGAGTGGGTGTATCTTTAAAGTCAATTGTTGAAAAAGCAGGACTGCGATGCTCTAATGATGAGAATATCATATACGTGGCACAAAATCGAATGCTGGTGAAAGAGCACATTTGTTTAGCTGTTTTTATTATGGCTGTTTTGTAGAAATTATCCATCTTGGGGTTTCACGTTAGTCTTGTAGTCTTTTGTTAATCTATTAGTTTAAGATTTGTTTAAGATTGCCCACATTTTGTTCCATGCCAGTTCGAGATGGGATCAGTTTTTTTTGATAAAGGTCAGAGCTGACAGCCAGCTCTTGGATTACACCCAATGGGTCTACAGAGGTTTAGGATCAAACAAGGTGCCTTTATTACTAATGTATATCAACGTTAGTAGTACCCCCATTTATAACTCCAATTACTGCAGTGCCAACCTATTTCCAAACCTCTCTGGACAGGGCTGGTTGGGTGCCAAAGAATGTTTCAAAAAATGTAGTTCATCATCTAATTTTGGAAGTATTGCACACAGATTCTGTGTAACAGGACTTATAACACAAATAACCCGGTTATTTTCATCAATTGTAGGCTCAAATAATGTCAATATTTTACATTAAAGTGTCAACAGTGCACCTTTTCTCATGGTTAGTGTGCTGAAAGATGCAGAGCACTATTTCTAAGCTACCATACACCCTTTTTTGGACATTCATTCAAATTTCAAACATTCATTTTAACTGGGAACACTGGAGGAATTTGATTACTGGAAACCTCTGAAACATGAAAATGTTTTAACTGAACTTTATCTGGTTATTCACAGTATTAACTGCCTGTAAACGGACTGATAGTTTTAGAAAAGTGGGAAATACTGACTGTTCACATTTTTATTCAGATAGTGTCCTATTATAGCACCACTTTCTGCTAGAGAGCACAGAAATAATTATTCTAATAACCAGGCACACATTAGAGACAATGGCATGCAAAACAGATTGTTCCTGACACAACACAGATTTATCGTGACTACCGCTCTGTATTGTTCACTTTTTATTAGTTGATTTTTGCTCGCTTGTCCATTTTGAAGTCATTCCTCATAAAAATGGTATGGTGCTATCTGTACAGCTTAATATTATTGTTTTGACTCTCAGCTGTTGTTAATCTTTTACAAAAGACACTCATGATTGTGTCTTCTTTGTCTTTTGAAAGTAGTGGTTGTCAAAGGCAAGCATAGTTGCACTGATGGAGAATACTGATACACTGTACGGCTGGGTTGCCACTGATTTGCAGAATCAAGTTGATTCTGATTCGCAAGGTTCTGATACGATTTGATGTCAAAACTAATGTAGCTTGGATTTGAAAGATATTGTACAAGGAACCCTCTAACCTGGTGCATTATATAAAGTATTAATGTTTACATAAAGATTTTACCCTAAAGCAGTTGCATTAATGTACTTTTTATTTAACATGAACAGACTACAGCAGTCAATACAATAAAGTGCAACTCTACAGTCTGTGAGTATTGAGTGATAATTCATCCAGATATACTGAGGTGAGAGTCTAATCAAGGGACCTCTTTCAAAATGGCCATGCCAATTTTTACATCACCAAAATGTAGCCCAACTTTGGAGTGTTAATTTTTTCCCAACAAGCTAGCATGACATAGTTGGCACCAATGGATTTCTTAAGTCTTCTGGTTTCATATGATACCAGAGACAGAGATCGACTCTGGATTTTATGAATCTATATCGGATCAATCTATTGAAAAAATATTTTTTTAAGCCCAGCCCTAGTACACAGACACAATTAAGCATTTAGTGCTTTGTCTATAGTCCACACAGACACTGATCCACACACACAAAGTCCTCACAAGCACCTATGAATGTGCTCACAAATGCACACCGTTTGCCATGCAACAACGTTTTGCCAGTGGTAGGAGGCCATGTCCACAGTTACGTGGCTATATTTTCAAATTCAAGTTTGTTCGATGAGTTCTGAAAAACCAAAACAGTTATGTAGAGGTGTTCATATATGTAGAAAAAACGTCTTTAACAACAAATCTTCAAAATGAACGGACTATACTGACTGTTACTGACCAAATCAGTAGCTTTTAGCAGTGGAGCTCTCTGGTCACTGGTGACCGAGAGGACCATTGTTAACTCGGCCATGATACACGTTATTTTCTGTTTGGCTTAACAACAGGTGTTATCATGGATATAGCTTACTTTTAAAAAGCTTCCCTATCCACAATACATAATGAGACCCTGCAGGAAAAAAAATCAGTTTTTAATGGTGGAAAACACCTGCTTAACATGGATGGCCAGAGTGAGTAAAAACAAAGATGTTTTCAAATATATCCCCATTATTGTTGGTAGTGTACACTGGGTTCAACTGTTTGCTTTCTTTTGTGCATCCTAGAAGTCAGCTTTCAGTGTCTGTCATCCGTGGCCAAGCTCTGTCAGCCCTGTAGGCCCGCAGCTACACACTGAGGTAAGTCCATTAGACACTTATTAAAGCTGGAAAAGCACAGCAACCCCCGACTTGCTTCTCTGCAAAAACCAGGGAGTATGTTTGTGTGGTGTCCAGCCGTGGTAAGTTTGCCTCATCACACACACCAGAGCATGCAAAGAGCTTTGACAAGTACATGCAGAGACACAACTTCACCAGACATAAACATGCATACTCAGACACACTCCCCCTATTGCTCTCGTTGGGACTCTGTGTGCTGTGTTCTGCCGGATCTCAGTGTGAATCTCAGTGTGTGAGTCTCTTTTTTTTTTTCAGGCGGCCATCTCTGCTTGGCCTTGCCATCTGTTCTCCATGCTGTGCAACACGGCGCTCCCTCTGGCTGCAGGCGTTTTCGCATGGTGGCAAAAATTGTCAATTGGAGTAAAGCATTCAGGACAGAAGTGGTTCAGAAGTGGGTTTTTTGGGACAGTTAAGACACCCAGTGAGTCATTTTCCAGTTTTGTTTTAGAAATCTAGTGTGTCAATATTTTTGTGTGTTTTTTATAGGGCTGTCAAACGATTAATTTTTTTAATCGCGATTAATCGCTGAATTTCTATAGTTAATCGCGATTAATCACGTTTTATCACATGATTAAAATTCGATTATTTTGCATTTCAGAACTGTTTAAGTACATATTAACAATGGAAAGCAATTCTTACCAGTGTATCTTGATTGGGAGTCAAATGAATGCAAAGAAAGTGACTTTATGAACTTGATTTTAAGATTTGTATTTGTTTATTATTTATTTATTTACTGTAAACAAAAGGAAAATGTGTGAATCTAGTCACACATTTGAATCTAGAGTCAATATAGTGTGCAGTAACTCCTAAATAATTTGTATTACTCACTGACATCCAGTGATCATCTTGCATCACTTTGCAGCAGTTCCAGTTTGGCTGCTTTCTCCGTGTCATACAGGCTGTGTATGCATGCGTGAAACTACTGTCCCCCTCGACGGCAATGTATAAGACGGGTCAGAACATGCCAAACGTAGTCTTTAAGACCCAAGTCCTCTACGATGCTGACAGGTCTGCAGTTAGTTGGCACCCATTTTGCAAGAGCGGTAGTAATTTTTTGGGATTTGGTTTCATCCTCAGGTCGGCAACTAGTAGCACACTCCAAAATAGTGCTTTGCCTGAGCCTGCTAGCATCAACCTGAGTCACGTTAACTGTACTACTATGCTTAGCTCGTAGGTGGTAGCTCAAGCTTGACGTGCTTCGTGATATTTTAATTCAGCTTTAAACAATGTGCATATGGCTTTCGACCCATCCGGGAGTTTTGGAAAATAAAAAGCGCCATTCAGATTGTGTAGCTGCTGTCTTTCTCCATCATGCCTGCAGCCTGCAGCAGCAGGATGTGTTACGAGGAAGTATGACAAAGTGCAGCAAAGGGTCAAAATAGTAGCCTGTTAGGCACGATGCGAAGCTGAGTGAAGTGAAAATAAATTAATAAATGGTGGCATGCGATTAAAAAAAATGTATGCGTTATGCTCGGCCCTTAATCGCATTGCGATTAACGCGGTAATGCTGACAGCCCTAGTTTTTTATGTAGCCTACTTATATATGTGTGCTCTCCATTCAAAAATGTTCAAGGTTTACTCTGAGTCTACCATAATGTAGCTAAAAAAGGAAGAAGGGTGTCTTGGTGTGTTACACTACTTTTGGATATTTGCAGTATATCCGAGGTGTAAGTAGGGTTCCCACAGTAAAGTAAGAGGTGAATTCATCTATTTTACAGGGCAAGGTGGAAGGGGAAGTGATTTTGTTGTGTTTTTATGTCCTCTCTACATGCCAATTATCCTATTAACACAGCTTGCCACTTGCTAAGATTAGACACTAAAAGCATCAGAACTGCATGGGAAAGTTGTCTGCAATGAGCCTGACTGAGGGACAAGTTTTTAAAACCATTTTCAAAGAAGTACTTCAATTATGCAGAAGACATACCAGAGCGTTTTGCTTGCAGATTTAGTTGATATGGACATTTATCCTGGATATCTGTGCTTCTACCATAAAGTAAGTAGTCTACATAGGTAAATGGGTTCTTCCATTTGGTCCAGTTATGAAGAACGATCAAGTATTTGTGGTGGTGTTTTAGTTGTTAGAATAGTGTACTGATGTGATATACCGCGGCGCTGCCAGACAGCGCAGACGCGCCTAGTGGAATTTAGGGGTAAATCTGTATAAGCTCATATTTCCTTTGATCTATCCATCCATCCATTCTCCACTGCTTACCTGGGTCTATAAAGCAGTGGCAGTAGTCTAAGAAAAGTAGCCTAAATATCCTTCTCCACAACCTCAAGCTTATCCTGGGGGATATAATCATTTTCTCTAGTGTGTTCTGCTTCTAAATGTGTCCAGAATACCTCCAAAATGAAGCATCCAGGAAGCATCATGATCAGATCCCCAAACCACCTCAACTGGCTCCTTCCAAATGTTTGAGTTGCTCGCCCAAAAAATGAGCCCAGACATCCAGTGAAGAAAGCTCATTTCAACCCGCTTTGTCCGTGATCTCTTTCTTTGAATCACTAAGCGTGACCGCAATGTGCACAGGTGTGGTTTGGAACGTAAATCAGTTTGTAAAGGTTCAGTTTTTTCTTCATCACGACAAGCCAGTAAAACACCTCCGTCCACCAACACTGCAACAAACCAACCACCCGTTGATGTTACCCTCACTATACAACTATTTTTCTTTTCTTTTAATCTTTACACTATTATATTCTTGCATTTGATTGGTCTTATATGTGTGAATTAACTGTTTTGTGTTTTTATGTTTGCAAACCAGCTTGCCTTGAATTGGGCGTTGAGGGACCACTGGGTAGATCTGATGGGGTTGGGATTACTGAATCTGCATGGAAGTCTGAGATCGTTTGGATTCAAAAAGCAGAAGAGAGGAATTATTCACACACACAAAAACACACACACAAGGACAGATGCATGGACAAGGACATATTCATGCACCCATCTACACACAGACACATGCATGCATGCGCACACAAAGACACACATAATCACACACTGGAGGTGCGCTCTGCCTCCCAGAACTCCCATCTGTTGAACCAGCAGTCCAGGTTGGTCTTAATGAGAAATAATGAGCCTTCACGAAAATAACAACAGCATGGATGGATTTCACCTCCACTTCAGATTTTATTAGAATGTCATGGACACAAAATGAATTTGTTTATAAATCAAACTAGCATTTCCCTTAACTTAGTTTTCTAAGGGTACATACAAATATTCACGATCATTGACTATTGGCACATTTTTTAAATCTTATAATAACTAATTCCTAGGGCCATCAAACATTTTTACTTACTGCTGGACATACAAAATGTTACTAAGAAATGTGTTTCAGTACAATTACAAGTACAATCAGATTTATCATAATTTATCACACCAGCCTCTCCAAGTTATAAGCATGCACCTGGAATAAAAGCAGCTTAAAGTGGAAAGAAACTCCGTCCATCAAAGTTTGACATTTTTCTCTAATAAATCAGAGCAAGAATGGAACAGCTGGCATAGCTGTCAGCAAAAACACTGTTTGTGTGTGTGTGTGTGTGTGTGTGTGTGTGTGTGTCTGTGTGTGTGTGAGAGCACCAGGCATCAGGTCAGAGAATCCAACTGACCTTGCACGATTTCAAGCTGAAAGAAAGAAGAGAAAGGGTTGAGTGTTTGGAGAAAAAAGGAACACACACACACACACACACACACACACACACACACAAAACTAAAAAGAGAAAGAGGCCACAAAAAATGTAGTATGAGGGAGATGGGCAGGCAGATGGATTTTGTCAGGCAATGTCTGTCAATCAGGGTGCAATGCAACATGGGAGATAGGCACTGAAACACTTAGGCTGTGGTCTTTTCAATGCTACTTTTGTGATTGGATGTGCAACATTAGAACTCAGCTGTGTACGCATACTGTATGTGTGTCCACACTTGACACTGCAATGCGAACTGCCTGATCAGATAGTGATCGGATATATTCCCGCACAATAGGTGCATCCACAATGGCACTTGGTGCAAGAGAGACCCTTCTTCTTTTCTTTATATATATATATTTTTTTGTAATGGTGGCAGGGCCCATATGAGATGCGCTTTGTTGAGAAGCAGCGGAGACGAGTGATTAATACATATACCACAGTGACTACAGTGATATAAGAGAGCGGGACTCGGATGTGCTCCATCCCTGGTTTTCCTCCATCTACGAATCTCATCCCTTTGCTCCCACTCGGGAGAGGAACTCTGCGGCGGGAAGATGACGCAAGACCTACGTTTGATCAATTGTCCGGATTGCGAGGCAGGCCACCACCTTGGCATGTGGTCTAGCTGATCGGATCCCAATGTGAGCAAGATCCGATCTTGGAGCATACCGACTTCACAGTTCATGCGTCCTGACATGATCGGATGACACATTGAAAAGACAAGTTTAACCACGTCTAATGCAACGTGACATGAAAGTGGACACATACATGTACTTGCACACACACACACACACACACACACACACACACACACACACACACACACACACACACACAAATAACATACCTTGTTGTAGAGGTCAAGCAGCTCCTGGTGGTTAAAATCAACAAAGACATTTTCCTGAACCTAGAGAGAGAGAGAGAGAGAGAGAGAGAGAGAGAGAGAGAGAGAGAGAAGTAGGGTTAGAGAGGCATAAGAGTGTGGGGTAGCAAACAACCTAAATAAAACTAATAAAAAATAAAAAATAAGAGAGGTACAAGAACAACAAAACAGAGGATAAAAAAGCAGCAACAAGAGCACATACGTATGAGTAATGACCAAGACCTCTTCAGTCGGCTTTCTTGTGCTTTCCATAAAACCTTCATTAATTAATTATTACTGCTCTCTGGCCAGTACGTACTATCCTCTAAGTCTTATCCATCAGTGTTTAAAAATACACTGAAGGCAAAATCACTGTCCACTCTCCATTCTCTTGTTGTTTAAAAGAGACTAGCTGCATCATATGTAGCATGATCAACAACATATTGTTTCAACACTGACATCACAATGAATACATGCAGTAACCCTGCAAAGCATGCACTGGAATATTAGAAAATTAGGCCCGCCATGGAACACTAAACTTTACTGCTTGTGCGCTTTTTCATGACACATTTTAATAACACAGTGTCTAGTCTGATAAAGCAGACATATTCATTTAGCATACAAGTAAAAGCACAGACTAAGAAGTGTACTATGTAGATTGTTTGTATCTGACTGTGAGTTAGAATGAGTGGGGAATAAATAAACCATAAAAAAGTTAGAAAATGTAAGTTCTAATTGTTACATCCATTATTTGTATTGTAATGTATTGTTTGTATTTCAGATGTAAAGAAAACGTGATGCAGAGCAAAAACTACTTTTTTTTTTTTTCTTTCCCATCTCTTTTTCTTCCTTCCTTAAAATTGAGGGCTACAGTAAGATAAAAAAAAACCATATATCTGCTGAAATTATGTAACTTTATAATTTGAATATAGCAAGATGTATTTCAACAGAGTGATAAGAGACAAGAGAAAATAGTGCCTGTTTTAAAGTCTGGAATAAAATCAACTAGTACAGTGCCCGTTGAAAATGTGCCTGTTTGAAACAGGCGATTACTTGGCCTGTGGTATTGCTGCTTGTAGAATTCATCAAAACCAAATTGTACCCCAAAATGACTTACAGAAGGACCCCAAACCACTTAATATGCAACTCCACTGTATAGCCTACTACTGACTTACAGTGTAGGATACTTCTACATCAGAGGAAGACATAGTACTACTGTATTTACCTGACAGAGAACGCTGCAGATTCAGAATGTAATCACAAAATATCACAATGAAAATGTGGAGTAATCAGGCATTTAGCGTCATGGACTCATGGCAGTGCGCTACACACCCGGCCCGTTATGAGAGCTAATCAGCACCTATCTGCGTTCATCAACCACCAGAACCAGACCGTGCGTGTGTGCGCGCAGAGAGAGAGAGAGAGAGAGAGACGGGGTTGTCTCGTGTCGGATCGTTAACAAATTCAACATTTCAGCAGAGGTGTTCATTTCCATACAGGTTTAGTGGCTTAACGGTGAAGTAGGGGATTTGATTCAAGGGGCTATTTTGGCGACTTAATTAACCCGACCCAGGGGTCTGATGAAAACTGATGTATCTGTCCGGTTCAACGTTGAGATTTTCTCACATCGCACAGCGCTCTGAAGGAATAATCTCCGAGATTAGGCTACGTTCTGCCATCTCACAGCAATTTAATACAATAGCAGGAAAATAGTCTCCCCGCTGTTCTAAAGCATTCTGCATGTGGCATCTGCTGATGTGCAGGTTACCTTCCTCCCAAACACGGACACACATATAGATACATCTCGCTTTATAAGATAAATAGCCTGCCTATAAGTGGCATCACGCTCTGTCTGCACTTGTTGTCTGTAGCTGGTTGTGCTTTGCATGTGTGGGATTCTAAAACGTCCTTAAATTCGGGAATTGTCGTTTGTTTATTCAAAGTCAAAGACCGTCCAAAGTTGTGCTACTTTGCACATTTTTGTGGGTCTGAGGTGTATGTCACATTCTAGCTGTCAAAGCTCCGCTGCTCTCTGTCTCTGGTCCTCAGGGTGAGAGGGGGAGTGGCCAGCGGCTAGCGCAGCAAAAGCCAATGTGTGCTTCTTTTACCAATATATTTAACGATATCTTTTGCATTTCTAATCCAAACTTCGCACCGCACTTACTCGTGCCCGTAGCAAGACACCTGTCAAGTTTCAAATCCATCGTACTAACAGTTCGAGAGATATGCGCATAACACACACACAATGACAGACAGACGTTCCTGCAATTTATAGATAGATATTGATACAATAGCAATACAATGGATAAGGAAGCTTGTGTCTTGCGAAGCTGGCATATGTAATTAGGATTTGTGAACACTGCTTCAATATTTTAAAGTTCTCTACATCTTGCTTTCCAGTTCACCTGGGAAGCGTTCGCTGTTTCTCTCTCCTTTCTGAAAAGACTGCAGGCTCAAAACAAGGTTTTGCTGCTAACGTATGAAACCAAGGGCAACCATCACTGGACTGCTATCATCATTATCATCACCCCATCACAAAAACCCATGAGTGGGCGTAATGGCGAGACAACCCATCAACACCCATCATAAAGAAAATGGCCATAATATGAGAAATGCTTTCTAGGTAAGAAAGAATGAGAAGGGCAGTCTTGTAGTTAACTGAAGTGCACTCAGTGCCGTCAGGCCGAATGTTGATAATGGCAAAGAACTCCTAGCACCAACTAGGAGGGCAGGGGGAAAGAAAGAACGAATGAAGACAGACACAAAGAAACAAACAAAAAATAAAGAAATCTGTGCTGAAATACACTAAAACCATGTGAGTTTCAGAGCATTGTACACTCCCGTCTACAGCTCTCCTCTCTGCAGTTTGGTGCTTAGAGACTAAACAGGGCTTTGGGGCTTGAATCTGACTGGCTGGCTGGTTGGGTGGGTGGAAGGAGGGAGGCCATGTGTCACTGCAAATTAATGACAGCGATATTAATTAGAAGCAACGTTAAAAGTCCATAAAAGAGAGCACAGAGGGAAGATGTTATCTCTCGCCCAAGCCACCACACCCCAGCAACTCCACAGCGAGGAAGGAGAATGTAGGACGGCCTTCAGTTTAGCTACGGCAGAGGGAGCGCTGCAAGGACAGCTTCTGTGCGACATGACGCGATAAAACAACTCATTAAAGTCTTGTTACGAGTGAGAAGCAATGTAAAGAAGATGCACATCAAAGTATTTCTACAAGGTGATAAATAATTTCTCGGAGTAAACAAGGATGTTGTTAGGAAAGGATTTGATTTGAAATACAAATTGGGCATGCAGTTAAATTAGTTGAATGATGAACACACACTGTGTTTCCAACAGCACTGATCTGTTCACACCACTCACTCTATTGATCTCTAGTGTGGCAAACACTATTATAATGAGGAGAAACCAGCGCCGCATAATCAGTTATTTGCATTGATGGTCTTCGCTATGCTAGGGTCACAGTAACAACACAGGTCGAGTTGAAAAAAATTTTTATAAAAACTTGTCAGCTAACAGAGCTGCCTCCATTATTGTCTAACAGAGGTAAGAATGGGGTCATTCGAAAATGCAGTTTCAGTGTGTGATATATGATGTCGATCAAAACTAAGCTACAATAAGACAACAAACCAGACTGTAACACTTCCTGTGTGTTACACAAGGGTTGAGGATGAAAGTGTGTTTGTGTTTATGTGGATGTGAAAATTTCCAGGTACTGTCGGGTATGTGTGTGCGTTAAAAACAGAGAAACACTGTTTTGTTTTGTCTTGGGAACATATGTGTGCATGTGTGTATGTGTGTGTGTGTGTGCGTGTGTGTGTGTGTGTGTGTGTTTGGCCCATCCCATTGTTCCTCAGGGTTGAGATTATGCCAGGCAGAAACCCAACAAGGCTCTGACAGATCTAGGCTAACACTAATGGGGATAGGATACATCATCCTCATCATCACAGCCCTATACTACCAGTATAGTAGTGCGCGTGCACACACACACACACACACACACTTCTTAGCCACAATCCTGTGTGTCAGGATACAGAAAACTGGAATAACCAATGAAGATAATCATGTATTCACTTGCATCTAATGTTCCATATGCACTACATGTCGGTGTATGTTATAACAATATAGGCTACACACAAAGGGAGATCCAACACACGAGAGAGAATAAACTAACAAATATAAATCAAGTATCCTTCAAAAACTGCTGAAATGTTGGACTGAATATTCCGCTGCAGCTCTTGGTACAGGCCTAATAGTTTTTGACAAGGTTACTTGTACAATTCCCTAGATGAGCCAACAAAGTAAAAAAAATCATGGAGGGATAATTGTGAAAGAAGCTCTATATGGACTACAGCAGAAACCCTCAGACTCAAACTAAGGATACCACAATGTAAAGGAAAAGGTGGTTTATTGCAACCTGGGTATTATTTTCATGGCCTCTATTTGTATCAGTAATAAAACCATGGTACTTATCACGTTAGTTTCTGTGACAACATTGCTAACAGGACGAAAAACACGGGCTGTCAGGTTTTAAATGGTAAATTGGCTGCATTTATATAGCGCTTTTCTAGTCCTAGCAACAACTCAAAGCACTTTACACTGCAGGCAGCATTCACCCCATAAAGACAGTGGAGATGGTTGTGGACTTCAGGAAGAACCCAGCCCCACCTGCCCCCATCACCCTCTGTGGCTCCACAATTGACACTGTGGAGTCTTTCTGCTTCCTGGGAACTATCATCTCCCAGGACCTCAAGTGGGAGCTGAACATCAGCTCCCTCGTCAAGAAAGCACAACAGAGGATGTACTTCCTGCGGCAGCTGAAGAAATTCAACCTGCCAAAGACAATGATGGTGCACTTCTACACAGCGATCATTGAGTCCATCCTCACATCCTCCATCACCATCTGGTACGCTGCTAGCACAGCCAAGGACAAGGGCAGGCTGCAGCGTGTCATTCGGTCAGCAGAGAAGGTGATTGGCTGCAATCTGCCGCCGCTCCAGGACCTATACGCCACCAGGACTCTGAAGCGTGCTGGAAAGATTGTGGCTGACCCCTCCCACCCCGGACACAAACTCTTTGAGACACTCCCCTCTGACAGGAGGCTGAGGTCCATCAGGACCAAAACCTCACGTAACATGAACAGCTTTTTCCCCTCCGCCACTAGCCTTATCAACAAGGCCCGGAAACCACCCTGACACTCCACCTTCATGCCACTGTTCTCTCTCTGCTGTAATGCTCTTTGCTCTTTATTTTTTATTTATATCTTTATTTATTCTTTATTTTAAACTTAATACATACTGTGTAAATATACTTATATTGTTTGTACCTATACTTATATTGTTTAATATTCAATCTAAAGAATGTATGACGTGCACCAACAACACCAAAACAAATTCCTTGTATATGTTAAAAAAACATACTTGGCAATAAAACCCTTTCTGATTCTGATTCACACACACATTCATACACTAGTGGCCGAGGCTACTACACAAGGTGCCACCTGCTCAGCAAAAACAAAATCAACAGTAGAATTATTACCAAAACTGACTGTTGTAAACATTCACCACAGTTTAAAGACTTCATGCTTCACCTGTGGCCTACTACACTCCCTGTAGTTGTGTAATAAAGAATAATGACATTTTAGATAAGCTCACTTTGAGTTTTACTTTGAAATCAAGCTCCGACAGCAGCGCATTTGTTGTCATCTAGATAAGTGGTTCTCAACCTTTTCGAGTTGCGACACCCAAGAATAATCAGGTTGGTGTTCGCAACCCCTCCCCCCCACACCCTGATCAGTGTGTGTGAGAGAAAGAGAGAGAGAGAGAGAGAGAGCTGCAAACTGCTGTAAACCACTGTTTCTATGCACCTCCTGTTTAGTTTGGTTTGGTTTTAACAGCTAGCACCTGCCGTTGTCCAATGTGCTCCAGGCACTGTGGATTTTTTTAAATGCGTCCCTTGAGTTTTTCTCTCCTTCTGATACGCCGGAACAGAACCCTTTCTGTATTCGAGGACCTCCGGATTTACAAATTAAGTACTGAACACATAAGGTTCCAAACTCAAACAGTAATGTAAAAAACATTCTCCAGTCTAAAATATTTTATTTTATTTTTTTCTCACCAACCATCTGGCGACCCTCTGAAATTAACTCGCAAGCCCCAGGTTGAGAACAGCTGACCTAGATGAACAATCTTTAACTGTTAAGTGGAGGCCAATTTTTTATGATTTTAAGCTTTAAGAGGTTTCGTGAGTCAACCAATCAATTTATTCCAATTAATGAAAAAAATTAGACGCTCAAGAAGCGCTGCTTTTATCCCATCAAGTGGTTACTGGAGTCAGTAATGTCAGTTTATATAAGACCACATGTGTATGCCATCGAGCAGTTGTATTTTCATTCCACAAGGAGTCTGTTTGAATGGGGCTGAGCGGACGCAAAAAGGCACTCTTCATCAATTATTTGCCTCAAGAATAGCTTGGATTTGAAATACTTGTCAAGGCCGTGAATTTCTTTTGCTGAGTGCTTTACCGAAACTGCTTTTAAAAAGAAAAGAAAAATAAATAGGAAGCTAACAGAGCTAGGAAAGGGAGAGGGAGTAAAAGATGAGAAGGAAGGGATGATTGACAAAAACAAAGAGGGGAGGGGAGAAATAGATAGGGGAGAAACGAGAGACACAATGAAAGAGAATGAGACCTTAAGCAAAAGAATGAAAAATGGTGATAATCCAAGGGATCTTTTAATGTAACAAACAATCAAAAGCATCTCAAACATCAAACTATAAAGAATTAACTGACAGAAATAATTTGTTCTATATCCAGAAATTTAAATTCAAACCTAATATAACAACCAAGCTTTCTATAAATTCACAGAGAGAGAAAAAGAAAAATAGGACAGCACTTTTTGTCTGTGTGAAACTGGCTGCCGGGTGAAGCAATCTTAAAATATCAAAACAAAGCCCACACCAGACAGACACGAAGTGAAGCGAAGCGCATCAGGCTCAAGTGTTGACAACAAGTGTCAATCAATCTTTCGTAGTTTAGTCAAATGTCATGTGTACTTAAAAGTAAAAGTTTGTGTGTCTTGGAGAAAGGTGGAGAAGTTTCTGAGTTGTACCGACAGCATAGATAGACAGCACTGTGTAGATCAACATTTGAGAATTCAAAAACTGTTCTGTTGTATGCTTATATAGAGCAGTGGTTCCCAACCTGGGGTCCAGGGACCCCTCAGGGGGGCGGCAAAGATCAGAGTGGGGGCGCAAATGTGAAAAAAAATATTTGCACGTTAAAGAAATTATGATAATACACTAGAATATATAATGTATACAAAAGTCGGTATAAAAACTATATTTTTTTTTCTTGCTTAAAATTGTAGGCAGGCTACTTAGTAGGCCAAACCTCTGGGACCTCTTAACCTGTGGCCCTTGCTGTCATCAGGTCAGATGCTAGCTGCTATCATCCTCGTTTTTCCTGCCGCCACGGCATCACTGTTTTTATGAATGAAACATGGCGGAGAAACGTAAAAGTGCTGATAACTCCTCTGTATCAAAAAAGAAGGTAAGGCTATATCTCGAGAGTTACCTCAACTTTTGGGAGGGGGGGGTCAGCTTTTCTTAGACATAAGTAGGGGGGGCGCCGAGGAAAAAAGGTTGGGAACCACTGGTATAGAGGTCCACAGAACAGGATACAATAACATGATTATTATATTATCATTATTAAAAAACATCATTATTGTTTTCTTTGGCTCTCTCTCTTGATTCTACACCTTTTATTTTATACTTAATTCTGCTTGAATATATTGTCTTCACTGTCTCTTTTATCGCCATCTCTTTTATTTTATTTTTCCTCTAAAGCCCATTATAACTTCTGTTCTGAAAAGTCCTGTAAACATATGGTTATCTTACTTGCTTGCATGCATGTAGCAGATCATCATTTTTAGTTACTGCTAACGCCCTCTTTTAGACTGTTAATAGCTCTACATTAAGAAAATGCAAGGTGCTGCGTTGGTGTGTTGCTTTCAGATAGCAATGATGAGATTAAAAGGGGTCCTGACCTGTTTGAGCGATACATCAATGAGTTTGGAGGCTTACCAACACCAAAGCACTGGACAGTAATTTATAATACTATGAGACATAATTTCACAACTCTGTTATAATATACTAGTACTATGTTGTTTTTATTACAAAGTAATCTTTCAGGTAAGTGCTCTTGCATGTACTTGATTGGCCAACAGAGTGCATTGCTGGAAGACGTGTTGTGTTCCAGTAAAGTTTGAGCTAAGGTGTTTTTCCTCTGTGCTACCTAGGTGCCTATGTGGCCAACCTAGAGCTTGTCACCTCATCCAGAAATGATGTCACATTACAACAAGGTCTTAACTAGCAGGAAAACAAAAAACAGGATGGCTGTTGAAAAACAACCCAGAACAGCTTCATGCTCTATTGTTAATTACACAAAATGTAAAGTGTGTTTGTTCTCTCAGGCCTTGACATATCGCATAAATGTTTCCAAAATCTGTATTGAATCAACTGATTTTTCCAAAAATGCATAAAAATGTGCTGCACTTTATACCTACTCGACTAAAATGAATAAATATGAACAAATTTGAGTGTGAAAGTTCAGAATAAAAATGTATCCTCCTGCTTTTCTGCTTATTTCAATATGACACCAGCACAGTATTAAATCAACATCAAAGAAAGGGTTACTGTAATTTTACCAGCTCGAGCGCTCTGCAGAAAGAGGATGTGTTACATTATAGGTCCTCTGTGACTTTGCTACATTATGTGTCTTCTGTGACTGTGAGCTCCTTGACAGTTCGTCCAATTGGAGCATCTCTGCTGCTGCCTGGTCGTTGACTTTTGCCTTACAGAGAAATATCTTGACAGTGACAGACAAAGAGGCAGAAAGAGAGGCGGCATGCACATGAGGCTGAGCTGTCGGATTTTGGCAACCCTTTATCCCTCAACACACACACACACACACACACACACACACACACACACACACACACACAGCCATAACAAATTCACTCCTTTTCCTGGATGCTTTACTGTAATTAACACACACACTCTTCTTTGTTCCTTTGGCTTCATCACACGTAACGACCATTGTTAATCCAAAAACAAATCTACAATCCTTGTTGTTACACTGTTACGTTGCCATGGTCACACACATTCTTTTTTTTTTTTAAAACCTGATGACTGAGTGAGTGCTGGTCTATCTTTCTCTATCTTTCTATGTGGTCTATCAACTTGTCTGCATGCTTGACTGCTTCGCTGTCTCTCGGTCAGCTTACAGCAACCACAATATATGAGACATTACTGTTTGTCAGTTAGCTTACAGTACATGCATGTCTGCCAACCTGTCTGCCTGTCCTCCTCTCTGTCTTTGTGCCAGCCTACATTCACAAGCTTCTCTGGCTGTCTGAGCAGCATTCTGCCATCTTGCTGAAGGATGATCAGCGTGGGTTATTTTATGAAGACATGAGGAGGGTTTTCTGTCACTGGGTGTGCACACAGGTGACAGCACAAATAAAATTTTGGCATGAGGACGCCGGCTAATATATTCCACAAACAGGTAATCATGTGGAATTAAGTGGCATCATCATTCTCAACATCATCACTAACATTTTTTTATTTTTAAAATCAGAAATCAAGCGAGATGAAAATGTTTTTCATAACTCAACTGCTTTGGGTTTTTTCATGCAAGTTAAAGGAACACGCCAACTTATTGGGACTTTAGCTTATTCACCGTTTCCCCCAGAGTTAGATAAGTCCATACATAGCCTTCTCATCTCCGTGCGTGTTGTAACTCTGTCTGACGCCCCCACCACTAGCCTCGCTTAGCCCAGATCCTGGAGGTAACAGATAACAACTGGTAAATATAAGGTAGCATGCACAATAAATGACAAGAAGAAAAATAAATAAATATGTGAATCCAAAATGTGAATGTAATTTCAACAGCAGCACAACCTTACTGCATAATAGTTGTCTTATCTGATGCCATCACTACGCTGATTTAAGAATTGAATTTAGGCTGCTATATTTAACAGTGAGTTCATTTCATTCAGGTGTGAGGATGGTGGATCAGGAAAGACAGGGGAAGGCAACAGGTAGGTCTAACATTAGGTGGAAGTGTAGGGGGAGCCACATGATACCAACAGATTCATTTCTTAATATTATTCATATGGCAAAACTAATGAAAAATATATTACATAATGTTTGTTTGACAATATGTCTTAGTGGAGAAGAACACAGGCAAGGAGTTAATGAGACAGACATGAGGTCGGCGATGGCATCACGTAGAGATGAGACCATTGATGACATCAGGTAGGAGTTCTATTAGACCACACAAAACTAAATGTCCAGTATGGTTTGAAGTTCTGTTGACCAACCTATTTACTGTGTCCTTTTTGGGGGGGAAATAGTGCAGACAGAGATGGAAAGCCACTCACCACTCAAATCACATCAACCAGGGGTGGTGATTAGTTGCCAATTGTCACAATTTGGTTGCCCAGGGCAACTGGGTGACCGTTAACGTCGCTGATATACTTTGAAAGATAAACCTTTATTATTTAAAGCCCATACATGATGATGTCCGGCACACCTTTTTCTTTTTTTTTTTCTTTTTTGGCGGGGGGGGGGCAAAATTGTTGTTGCATACCCCTCTGACACTGGGTAGTTGCGCCCCTGACTGGGAACTATATTCTCACTTATTGGGAGCAGTAGGCTAGTTGGAGCCGGTTACCTCCAGGATCTGGGCTAAGCGAGGCTGGTGGTGGGGGCGTCAGACAGAGTTACAACACGCACGGAGATGAGAAGGGTATGTATGGACTTATCTAACTCTGGGGGAAACGGTGAATAAGCTAAAGTCCCAATAAGTCGGAGTGTTCCTTTAAGCTAACAACCATGAGAAACCACACATCTGTAGCCTCAATGTAAAAATAACAACTTATTGAGACATTAAGCAAACATGAGCACACTTTTGTAGTATATAAGAGTGTGTTTGGTGTGCTTGAGGATGCATGTGTGCGTTTGTTAAGCTGCATAGCTGTCTGTCGCTAAAATCAAATACTCTGAAAAAGGCAGCTGTGCTGTCAAAACACAGTCTTTGAATGTCTCAATAAAGATTATTGTTGTTTGTGTCAGTGCTACAGGTGTGCTGCCTCCTCTTTTATGTTTGAAGTGTTTCTGTCCATCTGTCTGTACCTCATTAACACGGTTGAGGTTTCTCTAGTTGGAAGCCGTCTGATTCATTGTGGAGGAGGAGGAATGCAGATGGGGAATTGGGGAGTTCAAAGGTTCATCTGAGGAGAATAACAGATACCAAATTGGCCTAAGCATTATGCAGAGTTAAATTTATAGCTTTCTACTCATTATGGCACACTAATCATACTAAATGTAATATATAATACATCTAATATGTTCTCCAACTACGTTTTACAAACAAGAAGAGGATGGCATAATAAGGCAACTACAGTATAGTGACTATTGACCCCAAAACGTTCAAAATGACATGATCTATTAGAACCAGCATTTCTCAAACTCAGGCATGCGGCTGGGTATTCCCTTAGCCATTTAGCTGACAGGCTATTATGAGTGTGTGCATATACACACTACACACTATTATCATTTTGACTGGATTTAGTGTAAACTGTGTGCGGTCAGTAGTGGGTGTAATGAGACTTCTTCGAAGCCACTGACACTAAACCATTGTATTTCTTCTAAATTTTCCACTGTGCACTCACATGTTTTCTCAGGTGCCAAACTACTGGGAGGTTTATGTCATTATTTTATATGTTTCATAATGGTCTGCCATTCTTATGTTTGTATTCCACTGGCAATTTTAAGGAAGGGTATTAAATCTCTATTTGCTTTTCTATGTTCTCCAGCAGTTACTGTACTTTGGTACATTTACTTTTTGGTTTACCCACTTATTCTTAACCTTTCTTGATTCCATTTATTTTACTTGTGATTTCCTACAATTTGATACAACTGACAAAACAATCTCACTTCAAGGTCCAATCAACCAAATCATACCATAGAAAAAATGAACAAAAGCCCTAGAAGAGCAAAATGGAGCTTGAGGTGAGATTGTTTTGTCAAAACCTATATTGGAACCCCACCAGAAAACAGGAATCAACTTGCTGCATTTAACTGTAAAGTGCATGTGAAGACAGACGTAGCAACAGCCAGAGTTTTCCAATCAAGAGAAAGTGACTCTTACTACAAAAAGTGACCTTTCGTGAAAGCTCTAGGCAGTAAAGAAACTGTATTTTCTCTGCCTCTTCTATGGTAGTTTTGCCCACATGTGATTGGCATAATTGAGAGCCTGAAACCCTTGATGTGAACTAAATTATACTGTAGCTGATTAACTTGTCACATCACTTAAATTACAGTATGTTTGTTTGTTTGGTTTAGATGATACAATGTACAACTGGACAATAACATGGGCCAAGCTGAACATCTTCAATAGCTTTGTGTTTTTCTTTTAATCAACTATACCAGTCCACAATATCCAGCTCATCTTATTTCACTTTCTTAGATTTATTCAGCAAACACTGCAGCCAGTAGCATTACACAAAACTGTCAGTCAACATCAACAAGAAATCAATAGTTTAGAAAACAACCATGTTTAATCTTCCCATGACCCTTTGAGCCCAGAGCTGTTTAGAAAAACAGCCTGTAGGAGCCACATATGCACTGTGCATTGATGCTGAAAGGGAGGCACCATCAACTGGTATCCACATCCACAGCAGTGCCCTGTAGCCAACGCACAGTGACAGACATAGAACCTCAAAACGTCAGCCATTCACTAAAAAGCCTGTCGACTACAACAAATAAGAGCTGTCAAACCCATACACTGGAAACTGTCAATCACCGCTGGTATTTATAACAGAAATGCGCATAAGCAGATATGTGCACACACATGCAGGCCCTCACAAACACACACAGAGAAAGTCTTATTCTCCCAAATATATTAAGAGATTTTATTTTCCAAACCTGTTAAGATTTATAAAATACAAGAGATGGCATGATCGATTCCTGTACAGCAACGGGCTTCCCAAGTACATGTGAAGGGGCCAACATGTCACTCCGTCATTTGGAGAAAACACTTTGTATGAACAGGCCTACATTCCAACAATATTTTATCCCTCTTAACTCTGCTTCCTTTATCAACGGGCCTTTTGACAACGCTCTCATTCTAGCTAAACTCTGAAAACCATAGGGTGTAAATAATAGCATAGCGCAGTGGAGTGTATGCTGTTACGCAAGGGGAGAGAGTGGGAACTTTGACAACAATCAAAAGAAAAACAAGGCAGGCAAAACAATAAACAAACCGGGATTTTGCTTTGTTTTGTCGGGAGACAGAGGATGAGAGGAGGCAGTGGGTTCCAGACCTGACAGAATGAATTCCTGAAAACACACCAGGACACACACACACACACACACACACACACACACACACACACACACACACACGTACGTGTATACACACAAGAATGCTTGGTACAAAGGCCACACACACCCAACACAAACAATATGTACACACAAATGTTAAGGGTAAGCAACACACACAGTAAAGAGAATGCACACATATATATTTATATGTGTTGTGTGTGCATATACACTAACACAGTGGTTCCCATGAATGGAGTCTAGATGTTATACACAATTCATAATATAAAAGTGGTTGTTACAATTATTTTTTCATTTCCATGTCAAGGTTGTTTTGGTCAAGTTTACATTTGTACTTCTTAGAAGCTGGACGTTTCAATCATTAATTTCAGCTAACTTTTTTAATTTCTCTGCTCACTTGCTAACTTGTTTTCATGCACTCTCAATTACAACATGTGATGTTAATATGTTACAACTAACTCTGGGCAGCCTTCTGGTTACTGTAAATTTATTAGTTAATTAGCTGAGTTTTCTAGACACACACACACACACACACACACACACACACACAGGTTTATTAACCCCAATTTTCCTTTCCTTTAGTGCTTCAGCGGGGTAAAAAATGTGCTTACAGTTTTTTCCAATTGCTAACACTAAAATGACATGCATAGCACAATTATTTAAACTGACACACAGAGAGCAAAACCTTTTCTCAAGTCTCCAAAAGTCTAAACACATTTTCTGCTTTACACACATTTTGCAATTCGAAATGGCACTTTTGAAATGCACTGAACACGATTCTCTGCATAAGACACAATAATCTGACAGCAAGTCACATGTTTGCCATTTCAAAACACTGCCATTCAAAATGACACTACATGAGCTAATTGGCAAACATATGCACCACCTGGCCAAACACCTCAATGCTTAATTGTTACCACTTCAGTCAGGAAGTAAGCACTATAAAAAGACCACATGTGAGCACCTCTTTTTTTTCTATATATTTTTTCTACAATTTTCTTTTTCAGTTTACTGTTTGTTGTGAGCATATTTCTGTTCAGTCCTATGTAAATATATATGCTTTGCATATGTTGCACTGACTTGTTTGGTTAAAAATAAAAACATAAATGTTTCAACAGCATGTGTGTGTATCTGCAAATATTTAGATAGATACTTTATTCATCTCGAAGGCAATTTTAGGATCCATCAGCTTAGACAACCTTACACAACAAACATATATTACCCATACAGACGAATAAAAATAAAAATCACGCACAGAAATGCAATGACCATGATAAGGTCTGTGCATGTGAACAATCTGACGAAATTTCTACAATTTGAACTATTTTAGTATTATGGCAAAGCATACTAAAGATGAGAGTGCTTTTCATTATACCCAACAGTGTGTCGTTGGTTAGACAAAAATCTGGTAATATGAATGAAGTGTGTGCCATGTGGTGCAAAAGTTTGATTTTGATAATGCTATATGTGGTTTTGGTTGCAGTGCTTCATTTTGCAGGATATATGAGATATTTTGTAGTTTGGGTGTGTGGTTTTGTGAATTGTGTTGAGTATTTTGATAAAACCACACTAGTTTGCAAAATTGTGTTTTAGCAACTGGAAAAAAACTGTAATAGACATAATTGTAAAAACACACACACAGCTACCTGTCTGTGACCTCCCTCCTGTCACACACACCCTGCTGTGTCACAATCACTGTGTCTATGTCTCTTCCTGTCGAGGTGATTCCGTCTCCCTGTCCCTCTCTCATCTAGTCTCCATCTCTCGTTGGCATCACCCTCTCTTGATTTATTCCTTTTCTTTATCTCTGTAACTTCGCCTCAGCTCCTGTCTCCCCTTGCATTAAGTGACGCCTTGTCATAAACAGCCCATCAGTGAGCTGTCCATCCGTAACCCGGCTGTGGACTGACATTTATTATGAGTCAGCTTTGCCTGCAGTCTCACTGCCTCTCTCAGCATCCCCACATGAATACAGAGAACCAATTAGAGGAGGAACAGGGCATATGTCTACATGCTCGGAGAGGATAGGCCACAAACACAAACACCTAAATAGATATGGCAGACAGATGGAGAGATGTGTTGAGGGAGAGGAGAGGGTATGAGTATATCTGAGCTACTGGAAAGAAGCTCTTTTAAAAGGAACACTTTTAAATTAAAAGTGAAGGTACACTGAAATAGAAATAGAAACACTATTGTGCTAAATATGTGCTGTAACAAAGGCAGAAGACAATAAGCGTGTTATGAATAAAAGAGACAAAACAAACTTGCTTAAAAACACACAGCACCTTTGAAGGTATTAAACCTACTGGGACACCCTACACAGTCAAATGGTGCAGCAAAATTCTCATTCTCACATTTATGAGCAGCAGTAGGTAGCTTCCAGGGCTAAACAAATAACATCCTTGCTGGTGGGCTAAAAAAGGACGATGGCTATTTTGCCTATTGGTTTTGTCTCGCACGGATGAAGTCACCTGTGTCCTGTCTATGCAGTTTTAGTATGTGTGCTTGTTCATTATTTGGTTGTGTGTGTGGGTATTGTCCATCCACCTCCGCAATTAGAATCCACCACATCCTGTGTTGTGGTTGGGGACAATGGGAACATAACTAGGCTTCCACCAGAGCGTACTGCTCCCACATCCGCCTCTTGAATCTTCCCATGCTATGCAGCAAGACAGCACAACACAAACACAAGTGAAACATCGATGATGATGATGATGTTGTGATGGATACATTCATATATTAATCACGAGGAGGAGACAGGAAGAAGCCATTTTTGCCTTTCATACACAAGCCTCCATTTCGGGAAAGTTCCATGTTGACTTAAGACAGAACTGTTATTAATAGAGCAACAATGCTTGCATGATATGTGGCGTCTGGCAAGCAAGACCACAATTGGCAATACAAAAAGTTTACTGCATGTACAAGGTGAGCGACTTTTAACCAAAACATGCCACTCAACTGTCATGTTATCTCGCTCTTGACAAGCAAGGACTTCTCTATTATCAGTAGGGTTGGGTTCCAAAACCCTACGCAAACGGTAGTATTCGGACTCAGATTAGAGTCAAATACTATTTGGATTAGAACGCAAATTTTGGTTCCTCATTTCAGTTCCGACTGAAATATTTTCCCTCTGTCACGCCAGACAGCGGCAGACTCTTTTTTTCTTTCTCCCTTTTCCGCCGAGTGGCGCACGTGCCCGCTCGCGGTGTGAAGCGCATGTCTGCGCTATTCTCTGACATGCAATCACTGCTGATTGACGGCTTTTTGTACACGCTCCGTAACGGACGTAAAAATATCACACTTTCTCTGTAGTCTACCGTTAGCTAACTATTGTAAATGTAGGCTACTTTTAAAATACCATATTTTCCCTCTGGGCTCACCAAAACAGACGTAAAAGCATATTAACCATTCACTGCACATGATCACTAGTAATCGGTTTCGTTACTACCGTTTACGTCGGCACCGGTGCCCTATTGGCACCGTGTTTCGGTACCCAACCCTAATCAGCACCAAAACAATTTCTAGCATTTTTACAAAAATAACATGGGTCATATACTTTGCAAAAGTCTCGCCTTCAGAGTCATATCTTACACTTCGAAAATGTTTGCATGATCAATGCACAGCAATTGCTTCCTACTCTCATGACTGGTTGCATGCTACGTAATATATACAAATTTGTAATGTTGTGCTCGTCTTTACTGGCAATTTGACTGCTTTTATTCACACATGAATTATGTAGAAATGACTAAATAAAAAAATCGTTTTCGAGCCCTACATTGGTACAGAGAAAGGACTCAGGGTTTGTGGTAGCAACCGGACATACACAAAATATATGATCAAGGATATTTTATTAAAGAGCCCTACACACCCATAGTCCACTCACACAGGTGTTTTCATTTACTGTATGTGCCTGATCTTCTCAAGACTGTGTACAAACTGTGCTTGATTGACAGCTTCCTTGTGCTGCTGATAGTTTTGATTTAACTGCAGTGGGACAATTTACACAGTTATCATTGGTTTTGATTTATAGACTTTGGTGACATCTTCGCAGCACAGTTCCACACAACTTCAACCTGACTAGGTCTGACTAGGACTGACGATGTCTAATCAACCATAGTAATTGAAAACACCTGTGAGGGTGTACAGGGCCTTTAACACTAACTCTAAAGCTGTTCACTCAGCACTTCATCCAGCTCATTAAAAAGATACAGTGGGTATAAATATGTGACAACAACAGTTCATGTACTAATGAGAGATGGCACGCACGTGTGTAAATCAGGTTTAATTCACACGATCAATACAAATCAATACAAATGTCATCAAAAACAATTAAATACAAAATACCCTGGAGCAACATGCATACAAGAGAAAAAGAAGTAAATAATAAAATAAAATAACAATAAAGAATGAGATAAAAAATAATGTAATGTATATAAAACACCTCTTTCACACAGTTCGACTTGCCATAGCAGGAAAAACACAGGTGTAACTAATAACATTAATGATGGCTTAATTCCATTAAAGCAAAACATAAGGGCCCATGTCATGTCAAATTGTGTGCTGTAAAAAGGCATACGGATTATAAAGCATGATAAAGTAGACAATATGAGGAAAATATCTAATTGCGATTATTTTTGACTTATATTGCGATATGATTCCCGATATTGAAGGGAATGCTAATTTTGTATCATTATTCTCATTTGCATTGAAAAATATTAACATTTAAAAAAAAATGAGTATAGGGGGATTTTTGTAAGGATCTGTACCAGTCTTTAGTCTGTAGGATACGTATTGTGGGATGGAGCACCACAATACTTAATTCAGAATGGTTTGACACATATTTTGCCTTTAACAAATATTGTACACCCCCCCCCCTGTGATTTGGATATTGCACTAGTCCATATTACGATTTTGATAAAATTGCGATTAATTGTGCAGCCCTAGAGAGACACAGACAAAGAGGAAGAGACAGACAGATGTATAGGCAGTGACAGTGGTGCTGAGTCTGAGAGAACAGAGTGGCCTCTGCTGGGGGTCATTTGTCAGGTCATTAGGTTCCCCAGTTAATGAAATAATAGAATAATAAAGAATCTCTCTATACTGTTCAACACAGAGAGTGGTTGTTTCCATGTGGAGTGTCCTCTTTCACCCACCACTTCCCACCCTACACACATGAATACACCCCCTCTCCCCCCTGCTGTCCTCCAACTGGAGCTCCGCAATGAAGACTCTGAGGTGCACACACACACACACACACATCCAAGCACTCTTTTTCTCTCTGCGTCCGTCTTTCTCTTGTACACACACATACACACAGCTGACAGTCTCTAGGTGGGCAAGGGTGGGATTTTCACACGCCTCGCTCCCCAGAACCCTTTCAGTACAGTACGCAGCATGGCAGCAGGACATACACACAAAGCCTGGGATTGTCTGCACCCAGTGGGCCACTTGCTGAACTAGAACAACAGAAACACACTGAAGCATGGATGCAAACACAAGCTTACTACTGACATGCCTGAAAACACACACACACACACACACACACACACACACACAGACTGCATTCATAGCCTTATTTCTGAGAAGCAGAGGCCTACAGAGCTAACTCCTTTTTGAAGCCTACAATTACAACATGGACGGACAGAGTCACTATCTGATTAACTAACTTCCTAACAAACTCAGAAAAACTAGATTACTGTGATTACAAGAGACTAAACAACTTATCTACAGTAAACTCACAATCTCACTCTACGGTAAGCTGAGGCACATAATGCTCTATGGAATGATTTGACGCAATATATTTTCAGAAGCATTACTGTATAAATGTATTCTTTTGCTGAGTTAAATGTATTCTGATGCAAGTTTAGCTGTTCCACTTTAGACGATGCATAAATAGTCCAGAGAGGCATATAAGTTACAGTTAGTCTTCAGTTATTTTAATTAAGTTTTTTAGTTTTATGTGCTGTATTTCTTAGCACTTTAGGTGTTTGTGTAGCATGTTGTAAGGCTTCTTCTTTCTTTTTTTCAAACTAAGTATGAAAGTACAAACCAAGGTTTCTCTCTTTCTCATTCTCTCCCTGTCTTCCTCTTTTCTCTTGCAAGTCATCTGTCAGTAACACCAGTAGTTCAGTCTTAAAACACATAGCCTTTGTCAAGTATGTTCTCTTCTACCCTCAGTATGTACTGTATGTAGGTGCACAGCTATGCAACAAACTACACACTTTTCCATTAAGGGTTGAGGACAGCAGTTTGCCTTTAAAGCTTTCACTGGAAGCAAAGTCAAACTGTGGAAACAGTAATGAAAACACATTGAATGATCGTTATTACCAATCAGAAAGTACAAGAGTCAAATCAAATATATCTCCAAAGGAAATTAATAACAACAAAACTGTATTCACAAAAGTAAAACCTAACTGTCATATTATCAGTCATGCAATTAAGAAACACACTGGTGAAAGATCAACATTAAGTTACCAAAGGAAGTATAACAGTTATTAATCTAGGAAACATACACAAAGAGTCCACACGAGTAAAAGTAAGCTGCCTTGGATACTTTACTGTAACTAGCCCAATGTTAATACTCATCACTCTGGACAAACGCTGTAAGATTACCTAATTAAAGATGCAAAATGGCATGAATACTCCACAAACAGGTATGTTTTTAAAGTGGTATTGGAGTGATAAAATACAATTGAATAAAAAGTAACTAACTGAATTATTGTTAAAAAAACCCCAAGCTGCCATCTAACACTGGGTCCTGTGATAAATCTTATAATGGCAGATTATCACTGGGTCTTCCAGATTGTTGTGTCATGACTTCATTGGAAAGCAAAGCTACCCGTGAATTGACTTTTGCATTTCCTTAAATGAGTCAAAGCTGTAGCTTGTGGTTATGTGGACTTGACACCAAGATAATGCACAAGCTAGACATTTGTTAGCTATTGTAGTGACAAGGCTATATCCACTGGTCTCCATGTAAAGGCATACTTAACAAACCACCAAAGTCAGAAGAAAAATCATTCTCATTGCTTGCACACTTTTGGCTTTTGAATATATTGTTATTCAGGGTGTGTGTCAACCTACAATTTGGGATAAATGTGGCTCATATCTTGCAGGGTGCGCGCATTCGTGGTGCTTCAGAGACAGCATGGTAACATCTGTGCACGTCAGTGGCCTCTGTGAGCTAACTGACTGGGACTACCGCACAACCGCCACATCCTTCATGCTAGCCTCTCGCTGCTTAGCAGCCCCAACTTTAATGAAAAACACTTTCATGCAAGCATGGAGCACAAAAACATGCATGAACACATGCACGCACACAGCCATTTTTTATGGGTTTAAGGCACTGGAGTGCTTTTTGTGGTGCCAGTGACACTTCTGAACTTCTATGACAAATGCATATGACCAATTCTTCTCCTCCCTGTCTGTGCCGCGCTCCCTCAAACTTCTCTCTAGTGAGGTAGAGCCACATTATTATTCAACCACATGGGAATCTCTCCCTCTCTTTAAAAGGGAAATATGACAGCTCCTCAACCCCTCTATCCTCCCTTCTCCTTACTGTGTTCAGTGTTGAATAGAAACTTGTCTGGTTCTGATCAACCTTCTAGTCAGCACGTCTGCAATGCGTCATGCTGCGGTTACTGTTTTTTTTCATGGCCTTACAGTCTATAAGTTTAAACCAATATAAGAGGAAATAAGTGCTTCTCTTATTGATTTGATGCATTGTTATTGCCTCCTGTCAATAAGTACTTCTAGTGCCTGGATACTCATTACAGAAATCAATCATTCAAGCTTTCTGTCATGGGTATTTTACAAAAACACCAGTATATCAGTTTAGGTTGGCAGATTTTTTGCTTGGTCATTTACTCTACTAATAACTATTCTTAGATCTAACTTAATGTATCAGCCAGGTTACATTACAGATCCAACTAGCATTGCCCAAAGCTGAGCCAACAGCAGCAAGAAGAGACTGACACACACCATGCCATGAACAAAACAGTTTGTGTACATTTTTACAAGTGAAGGTGGGACACTTTCTTCACATTTTAGAGGACACAGTGATACTTATTGATGTTTGACATCAATGACATCCTAAACCACAGTATATATATATATATATATATATATATATATATATATATATATATATATATATATATATATAAAATACATCTTCATTCTTCATTTTCTATTGCAGCACATTTTTATTCAGTAACTGACACATACAATATACTAAAGCAAAACTCCCTTTTTGAACCCAGTGCATGATGCATGACTGATCATCTCATGACTCATAATAAAAGGAAATACATGCAGGGGTCTTTTTGGATTCCTGATCACACCGTGTGAGCCATTAAGCTTTGCCTACGTCAAATCAGTCCCCCAAACACCTACATTTGACAATCTTAATCTGACAAACTGGTGTGGTTCATAACTATTTTATTGATGTATGAACTTGAAAACTTGTAACAAAAGCCTCCAGAGAGTCTTTAATCCCAAGCACACCCTTAAAGACTCATCTGAGACAAGGCTTAGACATCTTTTCATCATCTTAAGAGGAATCCTAAGGTTTCAGCCCCTGTGGTGAATTTGTGTAATGTGAACAGCAGAGTGCAATTTATTTTTGATACACCTCCCTCCTACATCCCTCCAAACCTTACACTTGTATTTCACATATTTTCACTTCACCCTCACTTATTTCTTCCAAAACAATTTACAGCTCTTACACTCCTACCAGTGTATTTCACTGATTCATGCTGTTTTCGTACTGTGGTGCTTATGGCTATGGGATTCACAAAGAGATGTACATTGATGGGAAGTTGCTCTAGATAAGAAAGTCAGCTCAATGCCAGCTTAACATGAGTGGAGTCTCATTTTCCAGCATCAGGTAATCTAGTCTAAGGTAAGGATGATAACTGCAGATTAGCTTGTCCGCACCTGACCTTTTTCAACAGTTACTCAACAAAGTGGCCCACAAATGACAAACCAGAGTACATAGTACACAACGTTAAATACTGGAAGAAAAGACAAAGACAGAGGAGGATGGGAAAAGAAACAAGAGCTGGGAGAATAAATTGAGGGAAAGGGACAAAGAAAGAAGCCTAAAGATGAGCAATTTTGAGAGTGAAGCAAGCAAGAGAAGTTAATCCATTTCATAGTCACCCACCACACCACCCTTCATACTGGGTCTGTGGGAGTGGCATGGGCTGGCCTAGATACATGCAAAATGAATAATGCCATAATATCCTTTGATACAAGTCTTTGAAAACATGGTTAGCTCCGAGCAGCATCTGTTCCTAATTTTAATCTGGTTAGGGTGTTTCTCTAATTCCAGCCAAGTATTATCGTCATCAGCAGGCGTTGTGGATAGGAGGATGTGTCATGATCAATGGAATGCACTAATTTAGTGGAAAATAATGTCAATAATCCCTGTTCAATTCAATTTCTCAGAGTACATATCATATTTAACTCTTTCAGAGAGTTTAAGATGCTGAACCTGGGAACAGAATACACTATGAACACAATAATGTTGATAAATAATAAAGCAGCTGACTTGGGTGTATATCTCAGAGAGCAGAGGTTTGATACTTGGCTCTCTATCTCCAACAAACAGTCCTATGTGGCCTATTTAGCCCAACCAAAACCCAGCATCTGAAATCGACCAGACCTCAAAGTGTGTGAAGGCTCTCCCCGTGCTCGTCATTACCATGTTTGTTTATCTACTCCTCACTGCCTCAGAGGAACACCCAGCCTTGTTAAGGAGGGAGAAGAAAGCTTTAAAAGTGGAAATAAGGCATACATTTCAGTCCAGTCCCAGGACGAAGCACGGTACCGAGCTATTTCCATAATGGTAGCTTAACGGGAGCTAGCCGGCTGAGCGAGGGGCACATCGCCCTCATTAAGAAACTCGCTCAGGAACAGATTAGCGCTTCATTAACATACAGAGAGAAGCAGGGGGAAATTACCACTCTCCATTTCACAGTCTAAAAGGCAGGCAAAGACCACAGTTAGAGATGAGTGGTGGGGAAAAGATGGACTCAATTTGGGAAAAGATAAAAATCGATGTATGGTATAAAATTAGCTATTAAGGCATCCTGAATGTCTCTGACCAAGAATGTGCGAGACAGAGTTACCTAGCTGTCTGTCTATACCCATATTTCTTTCAGTCTTTATCAATCTCTCTTTCATTCTCCCTGCTTTCACCACCTCTGTCACTCTCCTACTTTCCCACTGACCCTTGTTTCTCAAAAAGAGGCCTGACTGGGCTTTATTATATTGGTTAAAAGAGAACGAGAGGGGTTGGCCTGGCCTATACTGGTCCTTTATTTCTAATACCATAAATCCCTGTACCACCCGCATCAACAAAGCCAGACTTCCCTCCTCATAATTAGCCTGATGCTAGAGGGTAGGAGACCCAGTAGGACAGTGTGGTGAACAATGAGCTGGCTTCTAAAGAAGTCAACCTGCTGGTAGGGCAGGTTATACAAAAGCTATAAATCCCATAGTTTATTTATAATAAGCTCCTTAAACTACACCAAGAATGCGCTTCAGGGGATGATTTGATGTTTATTTAACTTGGAAAACAAGCTATGGCTATAATGTGGTAGCTGCAGCTCCTCTGTCCTTTCAGATTTAAAAGTCAAAGATCAAGACACAAGTTCTACAGAAAAGATTAATTAGCCCTTTTGCAGCAGCGAATGAGTTTAAAAAAAAAGACCGAAATGGTCAAACAAAGCCTCTGAGAAAAACTGTGATTAGGGATTCTCAAGCTAATTCTTCAAATGTGTGTGGACATTGTGTGCAACAAATTCCTGCGCCATTAGCCCGCCCTTTACCTCTCTATGTCCTAATCTTTAAGTCAAAGTGTTTTTAACCTTTAGATTTATTGGGCCTAATTAGAGAAAATACCTGTCAAGGCAGAAATATCCTGACTCTCACTGGACAAGTTTGTCTAATTAGGAAATCTACCTGCAACAGGACACTTCCATAAAGGAGAAACCTTTTCAAACCTCTAACTTTGTCTTGTTACTTTTACACACACTTTTGTCTAAATGATTGTGACCCTCACTTGACTAAATATTTTAACCTTTCTTAGATGTTTAATTGGGGAGAGACCTGCCATCACACTCTGCCCCATTAACATTTGGGGGATTTTACTGTAACTCCTACGTATACCTGTATCCTGCATGATCTTAATGCAAACTGTAACAAAGAAATCAAACTATTTGACCTTTGCTTATATTTACTTAGTGAAACCATATGCCATTGGAATCTGACAAATGACAGAAAACCAAGGGAAACCTATATTAACTCCCTTCGTCTCTTCTGTGCTCCCCTGCTGTTATTAAACACATAGCTCCCACCTAGCCAATACATTGTCCTTTTCCCCCTCTGTATGCTACTGACACCTTGTCTTTTTTCTTCCTGGGCTCCTGGGGGAAAACTGATTATCTAAAGGTTGGCAGAGTTATTATTACCTCCACAATGTGAGCTGACTTTGGCCAGGAGGCACTCAGACTGAACAATGTGCTCTGGGCTAATGAGCTGTAGTTAATTCTATGTAGAAAAGAATATGAGTCAAACCTGTGTGAACTGAAGCTTACTGAAGCCACATTAACCTTACAGGAGAGTCATTTTACACTGGAACATGAACATCTCACAATTTCACCTTTTCCGCCCAAAAATGTGTCCCTTGACACAGGTTTAACTTGACTTAACTAACCCTAAACTAAAATAAAAGTGTAGAGGTAAAATTAAAGCTTTACTGGACTGAGATCTGTGCTACACGATCTGTGCTTCTTACTAGAAATGCTATAGCACCATCAAGTTTCCCTTCTGAGTGGGCTTTATAAATAGCATAAGGAACTGTACCATGTACAATGACTATCAAAGAACTAATCCATGTGTTACTTCCAGTATCTAACTAAAATTGAAGGAGTCTCTGTCTGTCTGTATGTACCTTTTTTGATTTTCACGTCAACCGTTCATCCATTACACTCCACACTGAGTGTATTGCTGAGGACCCAAGGAAGTACAGTTGTCGAGAGTGCGAGCTCTTGAGATCTACGGGACATATTTATAAGTAGTGTGTTATGTACACACTGTGTAGTGTATTAAGAGGGAACCCCTATTAACTGTTACACTTTTGGAGGATGCTGCTATTCTGCTGTAGATCAACAGTTATGTCCCTCAATAAAAACGCTATCAACTTTGAAATTACTTTCATTGGATTTCTTTCCATAGTTTTGCAATAATTATTATATTTATATTTTTTCATTAAATTGTCATCTATTTTTCAACATTGAATTTAAAATGTTGGTTCAAATATTAAAAATAAAATTAACTCACAGTCATGTTCCTTGGTATTGTGTATAATTTGTTAAAAAGTTAAGCAGATTTGAGAGGTAACCACTTGTCTAGCCAGTGAGAGTTCTGAGTTGACTTAAATGAAATGACTACTCAGACAACAAAATTGTCAAATTGACATACAGAGTCACAAACTATTACAACACAACAGGATTGTAAATTTTGAAATTTAAAACTAAAGGAATGGGTTATTGAAAGTTGTGTTTCAAATGTGTAAAGAGGTGACACTTTGTTACTCCATGTGATTGATTAACATATACTGAATTTACCAAACTAGAAAAGTGTGGTAACTTACATTGCTATACTTAAAATGTATAATATGCTTTTAAAAGTGTAACATTTTCTTCTCATACTTGGGAGTGACTACAGACAGGACCATTACTGGCAGTGGGAGCACTGAATTACAGCATAATGAGCTCAGCCTCAGGTTCAGTCACATGTGAAACAATCACCTCTCATTAGTCAGCCACCGAGCTGTAAATTGAAGTGAAAGCAAGGAATCACGCTGACTTGTAACCTTGGTGTGTAATATTAAAGGAACAGTTGGACATTTTTGGGAACTACACTTTGGTTTAAGAGGGAGTTAAGCACTGACCAAATCCTTTCTTATCCATCCGCCCAGCAGCATCTCCACTGGTTGCTTAGCAACCTCACAATAACAACAACAAGATTCCAGAGAACCACAAACGTGTCATCTTTACCTTCCTGTTTGTTTTTTTGTGAGCTTTAGAGCTGTTAAAGTTAAGGCTGGGAGATATTTCAATAACGTCATTTAATGCCTTTTAGTCACATAGTATCCTTATACAAATACAATTCTGGTATCCAAATTAAGGATTGTACATTTTGTAATTTAAAACTAAAGGAATGGGTTATTAAAAGTTTTGTTTCAAATGTGTAGAGAGTTTTCTCTGATGTAATGTATCGCAGTAGAAACACTATTAAACATTAACTTGATAGACAAAACTCTCATCACAGGGGCCATTAAGTAGCTGTTCTGGAGTTTTCGATCGTATCACACAATCTTCCTCAACAGACATAGTTAATGCATTTGTAGTGGAATTGAATTAAACAAATTCACTTTCAACTTTTAAGCCAATACTGATGAGAAGTCCTTAAAGTGTTGATAAAAACAGTAATTTGTACATCTACAATTGTAAGACATCATTTCAAGCTCCAGAACAGATAGTCAATGTATCTTGTGATGAGATTACTTTGTCAACTACTATTTCCAAGGTCAGTATTTTTTCTTATTAATGTTTCTGAAAATGTTTTCAACCATCTTACCCAGGCTTAAACACAATTTGCATAATTCAGACCAACTTCAATTTAGAACAGAAGTCACATTTCTGTCAGAGCAATAGACATAATATCTGGATGCTATAAAGCAATGCATTCCTGAAATAAAATCCAACCCTGCAAAATAACATCACAGACCTAACTCATCCCAATGCAGTAGCCTAGATTATTTTCCTCTCTTTCAACATCTCACAGAGGGGGGAAAAAAACTGATATGAAAGCTTTGATTGTACTTTATCCTTGAAGTGTGAAAAAGTAAACGAAACCAAAGCTAAGAGAGAAAAAAAAGAGGTGGAAAAGAAGCTTCAGGTGTCATCCAAATTCCACAGCTATCCTTTAGTCTTTCATGACCAAATCAAAACATACCCAGTGTCTCTAGTCTTCATTGTCAACCCGTTTACTGCCTCTCCCCCTGCCCGGGCTGCTCCATCCATCCATCAACCAATGTTTTTCTTACCTGAAAGCATGCACACACACACACACACACGCACACACGCACACACGCACACACGCACACACGCACCACTACTAGCCTATCCATCACACACAAATACTACACACGCCTGCTTGCTCACACACACGCACGTACATATACTAACACACGCACCAACAGACAGACAGGCACACATCATCACCACCTTTAACCTTTCCCGTCTTCGCACTGAAGTCGTGATAGCCTCAGAAATGTGAGAGACCGTAGAAGCGTATCCTCTGCTAAGCTTCCTGAAACGCTAGAGTTGTTTTTAAACCACGCTTTCACTATCTCAGGTCAAAATGCTTTCTGCTAAAGGAAGCTCATCATCTCGCAAACTTTGGAAAGGGCCGTGAAAGGTTTTCCAATGTTTCAAAATCGAGGTTGCGTGCTGACTCTCTCAAAAATGGATGACTTCTGGCGATTTAAGTGCCTCGCTGAAAGTGCAATTCCAAGTTGAACTCTGCCATTTACCTGGGGGGTACATTAAGGTGCCATCTATCTTTAAAAGTTATAGTGGTGCCTGTGTTAATAATAAACTCAAGCTCATGTTACAGGTATGCAAACCAAAACCTCAGTCTAATAGCCACAGACTCCTAATTTAGGATATTCAAAATAACTTTTAAAGTTTTAAAACAGTATGAGCAACACAGCCGCTGGCAAGACTAAATATGCCTTCAGATAGAATTAACTAAGTTAAGATGAACCCTTAAAAAGGTGGTGTGTGTGTGTGTGTGTGTGTGTGTGTGTGTGTGTGTGTGTGTGTGTGTGTGTGTGTGGGGGTGTTACTGTCTCCCTTTGAGGGCTTCTGCTGAGACAAAAAGGATTTTGGAGATTTTTGACGTAATGGCAGAGAGAAAACCTCGTTGGGAGCCACTGCCAAAAGGCAGAGGATTTTTTTTTTTTATCCCTACCCCACCTTCCTCCCTTCTTCTTCTTCCTTCTCATTCTCACGACCCTATCTCTTCATTCTGCTCTCCACACCGATGTGTCTTTTTTAGAGGCTACAGAGCCTGGGTGTCTTATCGAGGCTTCCCAGGTCTACAGGCAAGGCTGAGGAGAAGCTACTGTCAGCCCCACTCTCTGCTATCAGCCCTGTGGCAGTCACAATGAGGCTGACATGCATACTCAAGCAAGCACATTTACGCAGATACACACATGGAAGCAAATGTGCGCGCACACACACACACACACACACACACACACACACACACACACACACACACACACACACACACACACACACACGTTTATCAACCCCAAACAAAAGTCTGGTTTAGACCAGTCGTTTTCCTTTCCTTTAGGGCTTCAGTGGGGAAAAAAAATGTGCTTAATAGACATAATTGTAAAAATGTTTTCTGAAAACTGTCAAGAGGAACCAGACCAGTAAATAGAGACTGGGTGAAGCTGACAACAAGCTGACAGCTTATTCAAATAAGATGCAGAGCACATCTTAATCCTATCCAGTCAGTGAAAGGCAATGCATATGAAGTTATTATTGCCAGAGTGATTTTAAGGCATAATTGATGATAGCGTTGAGGTTGGCTTTCTATTGCTTTTCTCTCTTTAAAAAAAAAAAACACTATCTCGCTAAATGTGCTTTTGTTTTTCACAGTGACAGAAACAACCATAATAACTTTATCTATCACCAACTGTTTCAGAAGCATCAATCAGTTATTCATTTCGTACGCTTCACTCAGTCTACGCTGTCACTTCAAGTGCCATGTTTATCACTCTTAGACAAGAATATCCATTGACAAATTGAGATGGTGTTTATTGTTGTAGAGCGGTTAACCTAGAATGTGCAATGATTCACATAATGAGACAAAGAAATATGTCGAAAAACATTCCTGCAAATCAAATTTACGTAAGATCTGTGACAGGATAGTGAGAGGGAGAGATAAATCAAGAGAGAGGCAACGTGAAAAAACATGCAGGCTGTTAAGTTCTTTGTCCATTGTTCTCTCAAGCTCTGCAGGTGTGACTAGCAGACAAGCTATCTGAATCACACCCATTGTTTTAATTTGTGGCCTAGGAATCACACACACACACACACACACACACACACACACACACACACACACACACACACACACACACAGACACAGACACAGACACAGACACAGACACACACGCACACACTTTGCAAAACCACAAAGAAGTATGTTTGTTTGCATTTGTGTGTCTGTGGAGGGTGTGTGAGTTGGAAGGAGGAAAAGGTGGGTGTGCTAAAGCATGACGGAGAAACACATTTCCGCATATTAAAATTACTACACCCAAATGAGCTTCGGTTAGCAGAAGGCCTCTAAAAATGTACAGGCATGCCAAAAAGATCAGCCAGGGTGGGTCATCTATCTATATCTTACTGACATGAAAGATTCCTGGCTGAGAGAGTTTGTCACTAACATATTCTAATGTATTAATTTTAAGTTAACATTTGTAAGATGTGTGAAATCATTAGAGACTCCATAAGACTTTAAGTAATGTTAGATGTTACACTTCTCCTCGGGGAAATTTGTACTCTTTATTTGACCTATCCCAACTAATTAGAAACAGCAGGCAGTTGCAGCGCAGCACCAAGTGACCACCTTTAGTTCCTTGGTCAATGGCAACAACAGGAGTCTAACATGTTGGGTTGGAAGGAAAATAGCAAGCCCAGAGAAAATCCATGCAAATGCAGGGGGGAAAAGATCGGTTCCAAAAAATGTTGTGCAAAAGAACATAGAGGGTAAAGTTTTGCAAGGCTTTCACACTTTTTATCCTCTATTTGTCTTGCTTTTGCTCTTTATCCATCCTGCACAATCAACAAGCTTGTGAGTCTTCTCTACATGCTTATTTTATACCTTACAAATCACGTTCAAACTGGTAATATGAAACAGCAGAGACTTTATTTCTTTGGGATTACTTCTCAGAAAAAAAATGACGAAATACTGACTATACCCAAAATGAGAAAAATATTGCCTCTGTGACTTGGAGGGTGTGACATTTACCTCTGTTAACCTTTGATTTCTGTGGATTTTCTCTCACAGCTGTGGGCAAAGCTAAATCGCAGCTGTTTTACATTACACAACCGGATGGGATGGAAATCACCTGCAGGATGCATTTAGAGAATAGTCTGTGGGCATGTTTGTGTGAAAAGGTGTGCAAGAGCACTGATATAATGAATGTATGGTATGTGTTCAAGAAAGAGTGTGTATTAGTATCTGTGTGTTGCTGCTTTGTTGTGTGCACACACATACATGTGTATGATGGGGCCAAAGCCTCTGAAACATCGAGGCAGAAGACGCCTACATAAACAAGTGGGTTCTGACACTTGTACTAGACTTAGAACAATGAGGATTATTTCCCTACACCCACCACCACTGGCATGTTCTGGCCTATCAGACAAGCTGTCATATTCAGCATTGTTCCCTCTGTGCTATTGCATAGTAACAAATGGTAAGAACAAAACTGTTCAAAACAGAAAAAATGTCATACTGCAGTGCATAATCTCCACCATTGGCAATCATTTAAACAGCCAAGCTAGAACCATTTATATTGAATCTACCGACACTGGTTTTTAATATATCAAATATAGAGCTGAATTACTCATCAGCACTGTCAGATATCGTGAATCGTAGTCCTTCACTATACACATCAAATGTATAATGCTAATGTTCAAAAGCTGTGCCAACGGCTACCACCCTTCTTAAAACAATAAGTTGGTTGTCTTTAATGTGACAGTGTCAGTTTTATTTGGCTCTCAACATTACATTCTTCAAACTGAAAATGAATGCAAACTTCAAGCTGTTGAACCGCCCCCAAGTCACAGCTGGTAGCAACTTGTAAGGTTTTTAAAGATGGTATAAATGTGGGGATAAATCCAGATCCCTAGGGAGAATGATGGGACTACAGCTGCGTGTGTGCGTATTATATGTGTTTGTGTGCATGTATTCTGTTTGCACATGCGTGTGCAACATGAGAGTGCATGTTTGTGTGTGCGTGTGAGTAGCATCATTAGAGGAAGGTCAGTGTGACACTAGCAACACTACTTCATAAATAATGTAAAACGATACAAGAATTAGACTTTGTAATTATACTTCTTCACAGCACTATGGGTGCAGTTTGCATGCATGTAGGTGTGGGCATTTTCTGTGTGTGTGTGTGTGTGTGTGTGTGTGTGTGTGTGTGTGTGTGTGTGTGTGTTTGTAAAATCTCTAATTAGCTCCAAGAGAATACCAGTGGCTATTCAAGTGTTGCATTAGTTAGAGCTGGGGATGAAGAAGGCAGCGTAGGCCTCAAAATGCCTTGGTTCATTAGAATTTGTGAGGTTTTGTGTATGTGTGAGTGTGAATAAACAAACAAAAATAATATATGAGAGAAAGAGAGAAAATGGGAAGAAAAGAAGAAATAGAGAGACAACCTTTAGAAATATGCATGCTCACAGGCTTACACTGTATTTGTATTAACAAGTGAACGGCTCACGTTTATAAAGTGTGTCTGGCAGTGAGTGAACTGTGTGTTGCACTTGTAATCATATTCATCCCTGTCAGCTCGGTCACATTTTAAACCGCCACTTCCAATCTGTGACTTTTACTCAAATGGCACATGGTATTTGGCCACTACTCTAATGACATTTAGCGTTGACCGATAGGGACTGCATGTCACTCCAATTAGAAGAAACACTCCCCTGTATGGCAAGCTGTTAGACAAACCTCGACTCCTCCCTGCAAATTTGGGGATGAATTATTGAAAAGGGCAGAGCTGAGCACCTTGATGAGGTTGGCACATTTGGCTGGCTGAATGGTCAAACTGACACAGCTTGAGGAAAGAAGAAAAAGGCCACTGCTATCTCAGCAGCTCAGAGCGTAGCTGGTTCGGTGGCTTTGTCTGGAGGCTGGGCCTTATCACGCAACCTACTGGGCTTTCACCCAGCTCACCCTGAAGAAGACTTATGTGACAAAAGTTAACATAGTGCAGGTTATAACCTCAAGATTCCAACAGCCCTCATGGTAAACATTTATCAGATACAAATATGAAAAATGTTGGTACTCTGAATGTAAAATGGGAATCCACGTTGCTCCCAGGAGTTCAGGGTCCAGTGCAGGAAAAACTTCAGGCAGATGACTATCTTCTGTGTACGTCAGAAAACATTCACATCTTTAAATATAGTAGCAATTTAGAAAAGTTAAACAGCTCCATAAGAAAGTGAAAAGACCACTGATTATTACGAATGGGTATCGAGAACCGGTACTAAACTGGTACCAAAACCCGACAATACACGACGTTAGCAACAAGCTAAAGCGGCCCAGAGATGACTATTGGTTGTGTCTCAGCCAGTCTTAACCTGATCACACATCAACAACTTCAATAGGTCAGAAATACTAAACATTTTCCATATTCCTCTCTTATGAACACCTCACTACACCATTATTTAGTCTGTGGTTATACAATAGTTACAATATAAGTGAAGTTACATGGCAGAATTAAAATTGTGGAAAGCATTTTCCTGTTGAAGTGAAAATGAATTCTCAGTAAATCTGAACAGATGTCTTTCGCTCAAGATTCTCTGTCACACTCAAAACAAAAAGCTGCAATGAATGCATTCACACACACAATTAGCTTCACCCAAGTATTTTCATACAAATCCTGTCAAATCGAAATGTGATTGTTAGTACTGATAAATTGTGCAAATAAAGAGAACACAATGATGTGACATGAAATAAACAGTTCAGTGTCACTGCATTAAAGGTGAAACTGGCTCTTGATTTTCTGAAATATTGCAGCAAAGAATATATATTAGGGCTGTCAAAATAACGCGTTAATTATGATTAATTAATCTGAGAAAAAATAACGTGTTAAAAAAAAATAACGCAGATTAATCCATTCCATATTGACGTTTGACCCGAAGCCGTTCTAGCCACCATTCGACTGTAAAATGAGGGAGACAATAATGCGCTGCCTGGATCATTGATTGGAACATTTACTTGTAAAAATCTTCTTCCTGCCAACCCTGGCTACCGAAATCTGGTGCCACTGATATGTCTGCGCTTCTCTCTGATGCTCTGAAGACGATACAGGCAACACAAACACCGCTGCACGTGACGCTCGTTAACACTATACTCAACAGCAGCTAACGTTAGCCTACCTAAGCTAGCTAGTAGCTGGATTAAACACGGTTAAAATGCTGACAGCTAACGCTAAACGGTGTAAAGTGTGACTGTGTTTTACTGTAGAGGATTCAACACCGGGATGTAACAACACAGACGGTGTGTTCAATGAATCTGGTAAACTACAGCGTCGTGGTGCATTTTAAGTTATTGTAAATGTCCTTTACCATCTGGTGGTTGTTTTTGTCGTTCAACAGCAATTTACTAGTGAAATAAGTTATTGTTATACATTATTATTAAATCATTTAATTTTGACCATATGGCCTTAGCAATAAACAAGCCATTCTTTAATGTCACCAACTCTTGTTTAGTACCTTTTTTTTTCTTTTCTTTTTTTACTTTCTTAAAAAGTATCAGTTCAGGCACCGTTAATTATGTATGCGATTAATTTCGATTAATTAATCACAGAGTATGTAATTAATTAGATTACATTTTTTTAATCGATTGACAGCCCTAATATATATATATATATATATATATATATATATATATATATATATATATATATATATATATATATATATCTGACTAACTCTAAGAGTGTCAACTGTGCCGTCGGTATTGGGTGCCCTTCGCGAAAGCATAGCCGATCAATTGTGCATTAGGGTATTGAATACATGTATTTCTTTGTTTTCAATAGCAGACACTAGAAAACTAACAGCTCTATAGCAAACCATTCTTGAATGTGTTTCTTGATTTTTTTTCATAGATATTTTCAGCCACACCAAATGCCATTGGGACATTTACTTAAATGACTAAACCCAGCTGATTGAAATCTAATTTACATTTTACTTTTTGTTACATTTCAAAAGCTTTTGTACAATTTGCTTGACAGCTGAATGGAAACACAGCTACAGAGCCACCCAGATAACTAAACTATTCAATGCTGTTGCAGTTCCTGAATGTGTGCACAAACCTCTTTCATGTGCGAGGGCGCGTGTTTGAGAAATAAAGTGTGTTAGCTGTCCCTGAGTGTTGATGGAAGCTGCTGATGACAGAACGGTGGCACTGGGTTCTTTTCTGTCCTGCTCCCCAGACCCCTGATCTACCTAATTGGTTTTCAGTGTTTAAAAGACCAAACCATCAAAGATGCGACTGACAGTTTGACTGATTTCACTTTCGGATTCAGCACTCTATATTATTTATGACTGACAAGCAAAGCCTTCTGAAATACACTATATACACTAAATATACAAACAAGAATCCAGACATGTATACAGACGTATTCTGTAGAGGAACACTTTTAGTTGATCATGTATGCACACTTATGTAGCTCAGCGTAAATTCTGTCAGGGAGACTTCTATTACATTGTCTCTCTTCTCTTTAATTGATCAGCTGGGCAGTGGGTGTTAAGGTTCTGTATAACAATTAGAATCGGGCACTTATGTTCTAACCAATCACAGCATACTACCATGTTTTAAATCTGTTCTCTCTCCTGCTTCTGTCAGTTGCATTTTCAGACGAGAGTGCGAGTGCAGCTAGTAGTTGTTGGCTTACGGCATAAGTGTTTTTCTGTGTTGCGTCTGGTTCGGCGTGTGTGTCATTTCAGGCTAAGAGCATTTCACAAGCAGTTTTTCCGTAGCCCTGGTGCATGCACGCGGGTGCAAACAGTAGCAGCCTGGCAGGCAAAAAATCACTCCAGAAGTACTTTCACACGACTGCTGTCCCGGGGATTTTGCCTCGTTTGTAGCTCCTGAATCGCCGCACGGCCCGCTCTGAACTGCACAGCTGGCCTCCAGCCGCGACTCTCAGCCGCCGGCGTTGTACGTACTATGGTTGGGTTCATTACGGCAGAGGAACCGGCATGTTCAACTCAGCTGGATCATCCAACCCTTCGAGTTAAGTTATCTCATCGGACATATTTTGTTCATTCATGTTTGCCGCCAACAGTAATGCGGATCAGGTTGCTGTGGTCTGGAGTTCCGGGCTCTGTCTAAACTCTGGCTTCTGCCGCAGATTCCTCTGCGTCTCTGGGGCCTATTTACCGTAAATTCTATGATAGACAGCCGGGGACTTCGTTTCACTTCTATACATGCATTAAGGTTAATTGTGCACTTAGACAGGCACGTCTTTTCTCTATGGGCTCACTAGGAAAGCTGCTTTTTTATCTTTTCCGACATTTTTTTTTAGCGTGCTCTATCATTTCAGCTACGTTCTAAATTCAAGTGAACATTTACATGCGCATTTACGGTGATTCAGCTTTTCAACAGATGTTGCTCTGAACATGGATGTATTAGCTCTGGATGGTGACAGTGAAGTATGTTAGGGCTGAGCGCTACTGCGCAGCTGCAAACTGAGCTTGCCTACGTAGTTGTGGTATGAGCAGCCTGTCCGAAGTTGTAGTCTTCTGGTGGCTGTGCATGAGTAAACTCAATCGTTTCAATCTTGCAGAGACGGAGATTGAGTTATATGCTAGGAATAATGTAGGCAAGGGGTAATTGTTGCTAACTAGAATGCTAGTTACCTTAACAAGTAACGGTAGCTTTTTTTTTTACAATAAAACGTCTGTATGGAGCACACTGTGAGATACAAGCTATGGAGCATTTATACATTGTTGTGTTTCATCATATAAAATGTACGAATTAAGTCTTTAACGCTTCAGATGTAAGTTATTGGTGTCAAGTGACGTCAAATGGCAGTCACTGGAATGCTACGGCGGGTGAGTGCTTGTTAGCATCTAATGGGCATAGGAGGTTTTTTTTGTCCCATATTCGTGATGTTTCTGGGCTTAAGTACTGTTCTAATACTTGGGCAGGTGTAAGATTCTTTTCTCGATAGGGAATGACACGTTAAGGTTTGTCTTCGGAGCTGTTGTGATATTCATTGCTTTTAATCTAAGATTAACTACTCATTGCCTAGGCTCATACTAGAGGTTTTCCCAGCTATATTTTGGTTCAGCAACAACTCGGCATATGGTCTTCCTCTGTTTACTCCTCTTACATTCGTGATGTCATTGCAACCCAGAGATCTTTTAGGCATAATCCTGGTAAGCGTGCATATAACTGGTGGTGGTGTATTGATCTCTGAACAGTGGTGGAAGAAGTACTGAATCTTAGTACAAATAACCAGACATATATTTATTTTAGTAAAAGTACAATGAAAACCCTTCTTTAGTAATAGTAACAGTACCTGATTTTAAATGTACTTTAAGTATTAAAAGTAAAAGTCTGCAGAGATTCTGGGTTTGTTCCGGCCTGATAGCCGAGGTTTTGTTTTGTGTTCCGCCTTCTTAACATGGAGGCGCTGGTTCAATCATTGTTGACCGCACTGACACACAGTTTTGCCCATTTAAGCTATGATTAAGTATCTATCTTACCGGTCTGAGAGTAGTACCCTGTCACTCTTATTTGTTATCCCTGGAGATTTCCCTATGTCGAAATATTGGTTTAACCAGCATTTGAAACTAGTCCTTATCTAAGCTAACATTTCACCATAGCATTATACGAGTCATTCATTTAGAATAGGGGCTGTACTACTGCTGCTAGTCAAGGGGTCTCCAGTACTTCTCTACAATAACTTGGACGGTGGGCTTCCTCTGCATACTCATCATATATTTGCCCTGATGTAGAAGACATCATCAATAAGCAGAGCTCTCTTAACCTTGTTTGTGGTAAGATTGCATATAACTGGTGGTGGTATATGGATGGGTGGTGTTCTCAATGGTACTGATGTATTGTTTTTACTGTTTTGATCAATTTAGATTTTATTTTGCTTCTAGTTTGTTCCTGCCTGAATTCCCGATGTTTCGTGTTATGTTCAGCCTGAATTGCTGATATGTGTTTTGCCTTATAATTACAGGTGCTGTTGTAACTGCAGAGGTCTGTGGTTGTTCCTGCCTGGATTGCTGAAATTTCAGTGTTCAGCTGAATTGCTGATAAATTTTTGTTTGTTCCTGCCCGAATTGCCGAGGTTTTGTGCTCAGCCTGAATTGCTGATACGTATTTTTGTTTTTATATCTGCAGAAGGTTTTTGTGTTTGTTCCGGCCTGAATTGCCGAGGTTTTGTTTGCAACAACGTATTGTTTCATACTCTAATTATTCACTGATTATTTAACACATTCATGTTTTGTATCACCATACAGATTTGTGGCGGCTTTAAGGTATGTTTATTCTTGTCTTATTCCAAGTGACCCACCTCCTCCCCTTCTACCTCCAGGCATTTTCAACGGTGTTCTCGGTCTTCTCCCGGCTGACGGCTCGTTTTTACGTCTTCGGATTTTTCTCACCACCACCAGTGTCTAGAGTCCATTGGGGGATGTGTTTGGTTTTCCTAAACATTAGATTTGTATAGATACCCCTTTACAATGGAGTCTAATCTCCAAATAATTATGTTTGTACTTACTTGGTTATATCTTATTAATAAATGTTTGCATATCTGCAACGGAGTCTCTCCTGATTGAAATGCTTCCTTTGCACACAAACACACTGATACGAGCATGTAGTACACTCTCACACACACACACACACACACACAGTGTAAGTACATTCAAAGACAAATCAGCCAGCACACATTGACACAGCAAAGAAAATATATGAACAAAGGGGCTGCATCAGTGTGTCTGTGTGTGAGTATTTGTGGATGTGTGTGTTTGAGAAAGAAAAAGTGATATGGACAGTGTGTGTGCTTGCACGTGTATGTGTTTCAGAAAGAGACAGATTGTATTTGTGAGCGTGTGTGTGTGGTGTGTGCACGTTCAAAGCCTTCATATCTTGCCTCTGCAAAGACTCTGCAGAACTGTTCTGACAATGCTGAAGTACAATCACTGAAACAAGTTCTGTGGGAGTCTTTGCTCCAAACAATACAGAAAAAAGGCTCATGCTAGTGATCAAAGTTGTAGAATAACCCAAGGAAACATCACTGCATAATAAAAATAGGCTCATAAATTCTTGCTAAACTCTGTTGTGCACGAAAATAAATGTCAAACACATGATGGACTCGGAGGCTTAAATGTTAAATTTAAATAATGCAAGCGTTTGACACAAAGCCTAAAACAAAAACAAAACAAAATATGTTATTGAGCTCTCAGTTGGCTCAAAATGACTTTTCCAGCTCCACAAATAGGCCTCTTTCACATGAAGATGTCAGCTAACGTCTGAAGAAAGAACTGAAACCACAACAAGGAGCTTTTCCTTCTATGCATGCATATGCAGCCATCTCTTGTTCCATGAGCTTTGTTTCTGACCAAATGCTTTTCTTCATCGCCACCCAGCTAATCTCTGCCTATCTGTCCTGACTTGCCATTAAGGCTACACCAGATATTGAATCTGGCTTTGATGGGGGGGGGGGGCAGCAAAGCTATCTGCTCCAATCTGAACTTGTTTTTTTTTTTTGTTTGATGGGACTCCATCTCTACCAGACTGACACTACTGGATGCAGCTCAAACCGGGAGAGAACCTGGCTCCACCCACACATGTTCACCTACTGCACACATACACTGAAGACACACACACTGAAGACACAAACAAACAAACAAACACACACACACACACACACACACACACACACACACACACACACACACACACACACTTTTGTTTCCCAGGCTATGTTTCCTCTTTAGGTGCCAATCAAACATTCATAATAACTTGCTTTTGGACTTTCAACAACAACATCTTTCTCTACCTGCCTGTCTCCTTTCTTTTTCACAAAGAATCACAATGTGAGTTTTGTCAATATCGCACGGCAACCTCTCTTTCATTCCCTCTCTCTTTACTACTGTGATAGTGCTCTGAGCGATAAAGGCTGCCTCTATTATTAGCAGTGTAATAGAAGGCTGTGGTTGTTAGGATCTGACAAGCAGATGATAACAAAAGTGCTTACTCCTCCGTTCTCCCCGCGCTCCTCCTATATCATTTAGAAAAGAGTTGCAGAGCAGCAACATATAATGGCCAACTAATGGCTTTAGTATATTACTGCTGCCGCAGTAAGCAACACTAACCATTACTCAATTTTACAGACATTAAAGAGAACATCATTACATTTAAGAATGTATCTGTTATTCCACTGATTGAACATGCTCCAATTAATATTTGTGATCATGCACAACAGCTAGATGCCAAATTAAGAAGAGAAATTAAGAAAGAGGCCCAGAGTTGCTGTCAGGATTCAGCATCCAATTTTGGACTCACAGCTGCTTTGTTTGAGATTTCATACTTAGTGGTTTTGGCTGTTTCAACCAAAACATGCATCTGTAGTCCCAGAAAAGGCCCCAGGGTGCTTTTCAGACGCATTTGTCATCTCCCCCAAATTATTATCTTTGGTGAAGCTCCAGATTAGACACCTGGTGACATCAAAAAGTTGAATCTAAGTTCACCCAGTACAGGCTTTCCAAATATAGCCTGGACTCTGTTTGACCAAAGGTCTAACATGCAAGTATTAAACTGGGTGGAGATGTTTCTTAAAGAAAACCTCCACTTTATTACAACTTGGGTCTCATTATTTGTAGTTGTGGCAACTAATAATAATAGCAATTGATGAGATCTGGAAAGACATTTTCTTATCAAATGTGACTATTTGCTGTTTTTCTATGTCATATATGACAGTTAATTGAATATCTTAAAGGGATAGTTTTGATCTTTTAAAGTGGGGTTGTATGAGTTACTTATTCATAGTCAGCGTAGTACCTACAGTAGATGGTGGTCGTCACACCCCCATTTTGGAGAAGCAGACAGGAGTACCAACACGGAAGCTAAGCTATGTACTGCTGAGGACGGGGGCAGCAGCTAACCATATTTTAGATACCTAAAAGGTATCTAAAAAAGGTTCAGTGTTTAATTTGCACTGGGAAGATTTGTATAAGTAATTTCTCAAGCAAAAAACATTTTCTGCTTTGGCTTCTCAAATGTGAGGATTTGATGTTTTTCTTTTTATTTCATATTTTTGTAAATGTAAAATTTAACAAAACAATCAGTTTGAAGACAACTTTGAAGTCACATTTGGTGCTGGGAAATTGTGATGGCATTTTTTACTATTTTCTGACATCTTACGGATTAAATATTGACATATAAAAAGAAAGCAATATTAATATTGCATCCCTAAACCCTGTATCTAGACCAATACAGGTGCTCTTAATGTTGACATTGTGTGTCAGTTTCAGCAGCATTTGATGTGATAGCATCAATGGGACATGCTGTCGCGTATATGTAGTGTATTGAGATGTTATGACGGTTCCACAGGGCCTTCCTTGCATCTGTTCCTGTGAGCCTCAGTTTCAATGCCTCCATTATCGGTGGGACATGTATATGGTGCTGTAATTAAAACACTACAATAGCAGGTGACACATGTGGTGCTCTAAACACACAAATTGTCATGGGCTTCAGCTATCAATGTGATGCTTGCTCCAATTATCACAAAGACAAATGAGCCAGGCAGATGGGGGGATGTTCATTAAGCTGTTAAGAAAAAAAGAGTGGAGAGACAGTGAAAAGAGGTATGTTAAATATTAAGAAAAAGACGAGGGCAAGATAATGGCACAAAGAAATGGTATGGACGTCCCAATGATGGGAATGGAAAAGTGGCCTTTCCTAACTGATGGAAGGATCATTTTTTATCTATTCATATGTCACTGTGACTCATCTTTCAGCCAAAAATAGCTTTCTCACCGACTGCACATTCAGTATGTTTCTCCTCTCATTCATTCAAGTAAGGGGAGTACGTGAAACGTTGGGAGTGTTATAGTGCACAGGTAATAACATGTAAATGTATTCAATAGAAAAAGAATGAAGTTTAAAAAATGGTTTAGCAATAAAACATCACCAAAGCTACATGTTCGTAATAGAGGCCTGAGAGCTTACATATACTAAAACTGCCATCACAGACCATCTTGGAGTTAATAATAGTGTGTTGGCTGTCTGTATTCAGGCTGGTTCCAACTACGGAGGTTTTTATTTGGCTACAGTAGTTAGCACGAATTAGCTCTAGGGATGTGTATTGGCAAGAATCTGGCGATACGATACGTATCACGATACATGGGTCACGATTCTATATATTGCAATATCTTTCGATACTGTGCGTAATGTGATAAATTGGGATTTCTTTTAAGTATAATTTTAGAAAAACTAAAATTTAAAAAAAAGACATGATGTGCATAAAAGTCAAAGAAGTTTACTTTAGGTAAACAATTCAGTACACTGAAAATCAAACTGCCAGTTTGGGATTGTAGTTCACAGGTTCTTAGTGAACAAATTTTTATATACTAAAGTAGGCCAAAGATCAGCCATAGCTACATTGTTAGGTTCTAGTAAAAAGTCAGGCACTGCTAGGCACTGTTAGGCAAGGACACTAGTGGTGCGTCTCAGCATAGCCAACTAGCGGTAGGGGGTTTAAACACAACATAAATGTGAACCACTGTCTTACATGAATATATATTTTTTTTAATTAAAAAATATTGCATTTTTGAAAATAAGTCTACATTAAGTCTACTTTTTGACTTTGAAAAAGCCGTTTTCCCTGTTCACACTACAACATGAGGCCAGTCTTATTTAATTCATCCAGCCTGGTGAGACAAACAAAATGAATATATTAATATTTATAAGTTGCTGGTGAGTGTTTGGATTTAACAGTTCATCACCTTTTATCAACCAATTAGAGCTGCAGTGCGCTGCAGTGAACAACAAACCATAATTTTACCCATTAACTGATCTAATTTTACCTATTAACTGATCTAACATTTCCTAAAATCTATCCCTGGGTCTCTTTTAAACCCAAAATAAATCTTCATGTTTAATAAGAGTCTCTAAATTAGGAAGCTTGACACTGCAGAGCCAGAGAAAATGGAGACACTCAACAGCTCCAGCGCCAAGATAAACAGGCCAAGGAACACAAGCTGTGTGTGTGCCATAAAACGATGATTATGGTGGTGGCAGCTAGTTACCGTTGCCTGATACGGAAAAAAAGGGAAGCGGTCTTGTCATGTCCTGCCTCTGCTGCCAAGCCCATAAACTCTGTCTTTTATCCAACAGACCTGGGAAATGATGTTCTAACTTTAGAGCAGCCGCCATGGAAAAGCTGTAATGGCGAGGTATTGAATGCATCACTGCATGATGTGAACTAATACTGGAGATATCAATTTTACATTCAGGCCAATCCTAGTAATCAACAAACCCAAGTTTTACGACCCAAAGTTTCTTGCTTCAAACTTCACGTTCACCTCTGAATCTGCTTATTAAAACTTGACTCTGAGAAAGCATCTGAAAAAGCTGTGTCAAACCTTAATCTTCTAAATGTGTGTGGGGTAGCTTAAACAAGAACTGAAGCTAGCCAACATTTTGTAGTGTGAGCCTTAACTAACCATCGTTGTGCCAGGTTCTAGGATAAGTGGTACTCAACCCCTTCAGCCATTTTGAAAC
>NC_135859.1:23022837-23030337 GCF_031162955.1 Sander vitreus
TTAGGTGCCTTGAAGTCGATTAGGCAATGGTTATGGTTAGGGTTAAGGTTAGGGTTAGGTGCCTTGAAGTCAATGGTCACAGCGCTGCCTGGAAGGAGACGTTGGGGGCTTAAAACACCATCGAACATTTATGCCTCGACGCAGAGGTCCAGGGTTCGACTCTGACCTGTGACGATTTCCTGCATGTCTTCCCCCCTCTCTCCTGTCCTGTCCATTAAAGGCGGAAAAGCCCAAAAAAATAATCTTAAAAAAAAAAAACTATGCTGAAATAACCTGGAGCCAAACACTGTATATCTACCAGCTAAGAGGTGTTGACCCTGACCTTTAACCTCTGCGCTCCATGTAAAGAGTTGGAGTAAGGCTGCAACTAAACTCTTGACAATGTATTCTACAAAATGTGAGAAATTGTGAAAATGCCTAAAATGAAGTCTTTAAATTGCTTATTTTGTCTGGCTAACAGTGAAAAAAACAAACCTATTCAATTTGAAATTATACAAAACAGACAAAAACTATGAATCCTAACATTTGAGAAGTTAGAAACTGGAGGACTGGAGATGAAACGAGTAAGGGGGTGCTAGTATTTGAATCAAAATGCCACAACAGTCTACAAAGTCATTCTCAAGTTCATTATCAACTATCAACTTTAATGTCCTATCAAGTAAACTGAGGACTCCCGCTGTGGGAAAAAGCTGTCCTTGCTCGCAAATTTTGATTGAATGTTCCAGGGCTATAGTAGAAACACAAGAAAAATCTGTTTTTTTCAGATTTCGTCTTGCATTTAGTTAATTTGTCCCTTTGGCGGTTTGAAACTCGAAAGAGCTTTGCTTATCGATTCTCATCAAGTATGTCTAAAGCTATCAGTTAAACATATCCTTTGAAGACTGAGCCAGCATGTGGAAGCTACATTAGCTAACTTGCTCTTATCCCGTGCCTTTGCGGCCTAGCGTGTCCACAATGAATACTGAAATTGGCGGTGGCTGCCTTTGCAAGTAGATGTTCTGTATTATGAATGTCACCCTACTCTTAGTCGGCAGAGCAGTGGCTCATTCTAATGCCACAGGACAGAGACACAGAAAGAGAGAGAGACACCATGACTGGCAAGGGATTTCAACTCTCAGACTCATCAAAGCAACGTCAGTGTGTACTTGCATGTTTTGGACTAAAAAAGAAGATGAGAGAAGAAGAGAATGAGCCAGCACTTTACCATACGGTCACAGTGCCCCAAGCACATCACAGTGTTTTACATAGAGTAGCACACACAGAAGTCACAAGAAGAACGTAAAGGGTCGCAAGATGATCAACAAGTTAGAGAAGAATTTAAAACAAAATCTGCTCCCTATGTTTTGGAGAATCTTTGTTTTTTTCTTGTAAAATACTTAGCTTTAGCTTAGTAGTTTTACCTCTTCAAGCCTCTAGAAGCTATTTAAACTAACCAAACTCTTTGCTTAAAGTGCTCACAGTTATTAGAACTATGTAATCTCTGTTGAGGGGTTGATCTACATTTACATCTCGTTTACAAGCCAAAAAGGTTGGGAACCACTGAGCTAGATGACTCCTTTTGCAGCCAATGATGCCCAATGACAGCCCCTGTTTCATTCCTCCACATGATATGGGGATATATGGGATGCCTGCCTGTTGCATATTTCTGGAACATAGTGGTTCTTACAGTATAACGTCAACTGTAGTCCATGACGGTGCCCACCACCATAGCTGTCCTCCCCCAAATGATTTGTCAATGCTAGGCAGCATTTTAAAACAACAAGAACAGACTGGGCTAACTGTACTGCTAAGAATATGAAATCCACTCATTAAAAGCCTCCTCATTATCTCTCCATCAAACACTGAATTTATTCTTTTCTGCCTGTAATATACTACTACTAATATTGTACCTGGAGCTTTCTACTGCACAATTTAATGGTGCAACTGAATGTATTATTAACGCTTTGCTGCTGATTCTGTGGCCAAATATTTGAAATGTGACTAATGGCTCATACGCTTAGCTCATTTATATATTTTTCATAATGTCCCTGTTATTATCTTTAGCTGTGTCCCAATTCAGGGGGTCGTGTCCCAAGCTGACACAGCTTTTTTGTCTTATTTCTAGTTACTTTTTGATTGTTCTCTGGCCTATTTGTTTTCTATATGTTGTATGTTTATGCTGAATAAAAAGCTGATCAAAAAAGTATTCTCTTATTACCACTTAATGCATGTTCACTGCATTGCTCATTCATCCAAAAATGTTAGCTTGCTAAACACTGTGTAGCTTCATCAGAAATACATGAGAGTTGGAAATACTTAAATTGGCATACATTCAGCAAGAGAGCATAAGCAGCACAAATATAAATTAAGTGATTAGCTGCACAACAACATGTTTAGTGTCAAGGAGACACCTATTGGCTTTTTAACTTGCTTCTCTTCAAGCACAGCTTCATCCACAAAGATCAAGCATCTGCAGAGAGCACACCTCAGAATTAAAATGGGTAGAATGTGTACTTCTATTTCAAGGTATATGCAGTTAAAATACCTAAATCTAGAGTGTGGATGCATGCTTAGCAAAAACTCTCTTAAGACAAAGATAACAGATTCTTGGTGTTTTTGTTGTGTGTGTGTTTTGGACAATGGGAAACTCTGCACACCATTAGTAACTACAACTGTAACTGCCTGAGGTGAAGAGACATCCCATACAGTATATACTACTTATTATTATTACCACTACTAAACTGACATTAATCCATACCTTGCATAAACAACAATGGATTGAAGGACATCTACACAAACTTCCTCCACCTATTTCATTCGCCTCCCAATCCTTCTATTCCTCTTTATCCTCTTCCATTGTTATCTCTCTGCTGTCATTCCCGTTTTCCTCTATGCTTCGTCCTTCTTATCACCTTCCCCTGCATCCTCATCTACTTCCTCCCATGCACGGTCCGATCCTTTTTTCATATATATGTGTGTATGTATATATATATACATACACATATATACATATATATATATATATATATATACATACACATACATATATATATATACATATATATTATATATTATATTAATATCCTAGGTATTTTAATGACTCAGCTGTTTATCCTTGAAATAACAAACAAGCGTAGCAACAGGTCTCATTTCCTACCTACAATGAAAGAGGCCATTCCCACCCATCCTATGAGGGGTAGGAGTATGGACAGTTACCTGTGTGCAGACGTACTGAAATGCTTCCTCAGTACAGCAACTTTCCACTGAAACCGATACAAATTCAGTTTAAAGGAAAAAGCAGCTCCCCTGGGTGGGGTTCTACACTTACTGTTGCATGGAAGCAGAAACAGTGATATACAATAATGTATGCTGTTGGTCGCCACATTTGGGAGGGAGAGGGGGAAATATTATAAAAGAAATTCCCATCACAATAAATGCTTCAATTAAAAACCTAAATATCCTAAAAAGCAGTTCCCCTCATTCGTCCAAATATGTCTCCTAACATCTCCTCCACTGTACTGTACATATTATGTATGCCAAATATTGTTTGGTGAAGGACATGTGAAGCTCCCTGGCAGTCCTCCTCCTCCCCCTCTTCCCCCTCTTCCCCCTCCTCCTCCTCCTCAGGGAGAGTGTTAATGAAGCAGGAGGCTGGTCAGATGGGAGAGTCTCTGACTCTCCACTTGGGTTCCAAGCAATCAATAATATACAGACGGCCACCCTCGCCTTCCTCTTCTATTCTTTCATTTTCTTTCCTTTATCCTCTTCATCTTCATTATTTTACCCCCTATGTGCTTTCATATTTGCTTCCTCCTCCCCTCCCCTGACCCCTGTCTAATTTCTCCTATTTGCACTTTTGTCTTCCCTTCTCTTTTAGACAGTTGGCAGTGAGGATGTTATAAATCTGCCTTGTAATTAGTATGACACTTGCAGCTGAAATTTACTTCTATTCCCAGCTAATTTACTCAGTCATCGCAGTGTTTTGACATTCCAGAAGTTGTGCTGAGCAATTCTCAGAGAGTTTGGAAGAAAACAAACTTACTGTCAGGAAACTCTAATCTGAAAACACCAATGGAAATCAAATTTTTTTTAAAACACTGTGCACACTCAAACTGCTTTAATACAAAGTTAAACGAGGTATCCTATCCATCTCTCACTACTCTCAATACTTTACTGCCCTTTAGGGATGCTTTCCAACCTATGAGACAACAGTGCCCCCTGTAGCTCACCAGAGGATGTACAGCTCAGTAATGTTTGGTGAAATTGATCCCTCTACACTCTTAACCAGCCTTGTTTTAGCCCCCCAGCTATCTCCTCCCACAAGGGGAATTGTGTAAGTGGATTTAAATAAATTTATGCCTGTTCTGCTAGCCTAGGGAAAACACAGCAGAAGATAGTCCAAAACAAAGAATAATTCCAAATGCAGTCGCAGTCACAAAGTTAAAGAAGAACTTTTTTTTTTTTTTTTTTTATAGCTTACGCCTATAGGCCCAGATTTAATACGGCAACAATTTCAAAATGGCATGCCTAATTCCACGTTTAGACTGAGCCGGCATTCTCAAGGGACTGAATACAAAGCAGCGTGCAAGAAAGACACTTGACTAGTCAGCTGGAACAACACTATCCAGGCTCGGGGGATAATCAGTCCCACCATTTTGAGACCAAAACTGCTTTAAAAAGAAACCAGCTAACAACTAAAATTGCCGTCCTTTGTAGCATTTACAATCTGCACGATGTATTTCAAATATATGTCAAAACATCAACAGCACTTGATTAATTGTAGCTCACTAAGTACGTGGGCATATTTAAGATTATTAGAAGATTCAAAACATTAAGACAAGATGAAAGAAATTTCAATCAAATCACATACAGGCTGGAAATCATTTAATGTGAAAAAAGAACAGCAACAGAGCAATCCTTCTCTCAGTGGAAACACAAGAAATGAGTGAGGGAGGCTCATGAGGTCTTGGCTATTAGAGTAACTACATAGCATTAGCTAATTGGGATCCAAACAGCACTACTGAATAAAAATGAATGGGAACAGGAAAATGCTACAGTGGAAACTCAAAAGTCAAAACCATATTGGTATCATCTTTCTTAGCGTTTTCCTTTCATACATACAAATATTTAGGACAAGGCTTCATTGGGATGTTGCACCAAAATGATTTGCTTTAAATTGACACTAATATCTATATGCAAAGATTGAGTATTAAGAATATAAATAAGCAAACCATATCTAAGCATCACTAATAACGCCAATAAGGCAGACATCTAGACTAAAACATATTGTAAATAAGCCTGAACGATGCATAAATGGATACAGTTCAATGCTAGTTAGAATACAACCCTCCAAAAATGTATACTGTCCAATTCTAGCTACAGTGAAAGTCTCTCAAGAGAACAAATACACCCTGGAGGTTTCAGATAACAAGCTCCCTGATCTCTGGTCTTTACACTTCAGTTACTTTGGAGCCAGATGTACGTCTACCTCTGGGTCAAGACAGACACCAGTGGGATTACCGTCTATTAGCAAAGAAAGAGGAACAGACTGGAGATACTTCTCATTTGGCATAAACACAGAACTGGTCTCTGATTACAGTGGATAATGTGGGTTTTTTTGTATGTAGTTCGTGTGAATGGTAAGAGAAGCAGAGCAAGGATAATGACAGGCGTGCATACTGTTTATGTACGCATACTGTGTGTGTGTGTGTGTGTGTGTGTGTGTGTGTGTGTGTGTGTTTCTTGCTTTTAAACTTCACGTTCACCTCTGAAAATGCTTATTACAACATGACTCTAAGAAAGCATTTGAAAAAGCAAACCTTAATCTTCTAAATGTGTGTGGGGTAGCTTAAATAAGAACTGAAGCTAGCCAACATTTTGTAGTGTGAGCCTTAACTAACCATCGTTGTGCCAGGTTCTAGGATACTCAACCCTGTAAGCCAAACGCTCCATTTTGAAACAGTATGCATTTTAATGTATTAGGTTGGCACAAGGTTGGAGTGGGGGTCATGGGCAACCGAGCTCTCTCTCTCTCTCTGTGTGTGTGTGTGTGTGTGTGTGTGTGTGTGTGTGTGTGTGTGTGTGTGTGTGTGTGTGTGTGTGTGTGTGTGTGTGTGTGTGTGTGTGTGTGTGTGTGTGTGTACACCTCAGAGTCTTCATTGCGGAGCCCCAGTTGGAGGACAGCACTGGGAGACTTCAGTCTGGCTTGGCTGGACTGGGCCATCTGCAGGTTTAACTGCCAGCCGACATACTCCAGCTGCAACACACAAATGGAGCCAGTTTTTCTTTAATATTGACGTAGTTGCATTAAAGCCTCGCACTTCAATTTAATACATCTCTGACACATTTTCAAAGACTGTGTGAAAAAACTTTAAGGTGGAAATTTTCCAACAAAATAACAGTGGAAGCTATTTTTCCCTATCATGTTCTCACTATTTGAGCTACATTTTTCACCGTTACTTGATTATTCGTATTGTTTTATGTTTACAAAGCACTTTGTAATTGTTGATTTTGATAAGTGCTATAATAATTAACTTTATTATAATATAATTTTCATAAATGGAAATGTGCAAATAGAAAACACTGCCAAGCAAACTGTTGAAAATAATAACTTTTTGACCTTTCCTCTGTAACTCAGACGTTACATTGAGTTTGTTCTAGGGCTACATCTAAAAAAAACTATCAATTAATCTGCCTATTATTCTTATTATTATTGGTCTATAAAATATCACAGTATAGTACATGGTCATGTTATCAACTGCCATCAACAGTCCGAAACCCAAACATATTCAATTTACTACAATGTAAGAGCAAGAGAAGCAGCAAATTTTCACATTTGACAACCTGGCATCGAATTATTTCATTATCGTAATAGTTGCAGATTAATTTTCTATCAATTAACTAATTGATTAATCGACTTATTGTTGCAGCTCTGATTTGCTCTAGATTTTCTGACTTATTTTCAGGTTATTTATGATAAATTGTGATTTTCTCAAGATGGTCTTCCAGTTTTATGAAGATGAGACTGCAAACCTAGTCTTAAAAGAATAACAAGTTTTTTTTAGATGAAAATGGAGTATGCACGAGTTATTAATGGCTTGTTTGCTGACCAGATGACGTATAGCAAACATGATCGCAATAAGTCACTGTATTACTGGTATCACACTTATGAATATGGTAATGATCATAGTTATCAAGATTTACTTTTGTAGAACTTTGCTTAATCTCCTCAAAGTTTAAGTTTGCACCTTGTTTCCAAGCTGCATGTTGCCAAAATGTTACTCTCAGTCTCAGTCAGTCAGTCAGTGTGATAGATGAGCAGCACTGAGTCAAGGCAGGGCAGTTAAGTGTTTTATGATGCAGAGAGAGGCCATAATAATAAACCATGTGTGACTTATTGGGTCTGGATGCTTCCACGGCTGCAGAGGACAGGTGTGAGGTGAGGAAGGGCTGGGCCACATTAATCCTGACTGGAACAGCATCCACATTAGCATGAATAAACATCACAGTATGATGTGTTAC